>NC_051185.1:98211558-98457206 GCF_013339695.2 Rhipicephalus sanguineus | reverse complement strand
ACTATGACATCAAGCCAGTGGCTTATCTGTATGTGATTACGTAGTACATATGACATGCATGCCATGAGCTATCGTTCATGTTCGTAGTGTACTCATGTAAGTCATACTTGCTTGGAATACAGAGTCAACGAAATGATGAGAGCTGCCAACACGTGAGCAACTAGATAGATAGATAGATAGCTAGATAGATAGACTAGATAGATAGATAGATAGAAGATAGATAGATAGATAGATAGATAGATTAGATAGATAGATAGATAGATAGATAGATAGATAGATAGCTAGATAGATACGGTCAAAGTTCTTTTGTTTCCGTAATGAAAGTTTGGAAGTTAGGACGAAGATTGAGAGACTAAAATTTATTTTCCAGTTAATTCATAATCAGCTTAAACTGACCCCATCAGCTTTCTTTCAGGTTAGCACGCAGGAACATTCGACGCATCGCTATAGTATGTACATCGTGCCCCTTGCCTCTCGTAATGACTGCTCAGTTCAGTTACTTCCCCCGTGTTATCGATGAATGGAATATGTGACCCGATTCCACTATCAGATGTTCATCGCTAACGTCATTTGAAGAAAGTGTCAAACGGTTTTTCAGTGTATAACATTGTGGCTACAAGTAAGTTTTGTTCTGCGTATATGCTTTGAACAGTCTCGCGATGCTACCTACGCTTGTCCTTCGCTTTTGAACACGATGCATTTTACCCTTCCCTTTGTTTGTACTCTTTAGTATGCGTTTGTCATTTCTTTTTGTATATTTTCGCTGTTCGTAACAACCCTGCAAAATATCACTAGAATTTTGTACCAAATTTTGCCTGTAAGCTATGTGTACCTTCCACCTTGTAACGGCCCTCTTCAGGGCGAACAGTATGATTTAATTAATTAATTAAATAATTAATTATTTATGGAATGCGTTGTATTGAACAAAGCCCCGAAACATTTATTTAACATAGAATTCAAACTCGATTTAACTATAGCCACTTTTACGAAGTTCTCGGTCTAAAGTAGAAATTACGATTCCTTGGCAGGTACCCATAGGGTACAATATTGTCATCAATCCAAATTAATTCAGCTGTGTTTGCATTAAACTTGACTTAAGGACATTTTTCCTGAAAAAAATGAGTTTGAAAAGCGTGATCTCTTTATAATTTGGAACAAAGCAGTCTTCTTGGAGCGTGCGCTCTAACGCTATGACGTTAAAACACCTAAAGGCACTAATCACGACCCTAGCCTTATTGGACGGCACTGGCTTTGGAGTTCCTGTAAAAGCTCCCACAGGAACACAACTGGGGTTGCTTTCATTATGTCGTGGTTTTTGTGACAGGTGGATGTGTTCGTCTGCTCGCAAGTTACTTGTTCGGTCTGCTCGCACAATGTCTGCATTAATTATCCACACCTTTGCATATCGGTAGTCTATAATAGCATCACGTTTCCGTCTGCCTGGCATGCGTCGCCCGGACATGGCATGCTCCATGTCCGGGCTGCCCTTCCGGACGTTTACAGCACATGCGTGAGTTTGCGGCAAGTACAATGACTCGGAAGCTTTTGTGGGTCATTACTGTCCAATATCTGGTATGAACGAACCTAATGATACCTTTCAGCATTTTACGAACGGGTCGAGCATGGTCATCGCATTCCTAAATATAGTTTGAACTATTGTCACAAGTGGCTGCCTATCTGTGGTATAGGCTTCCGTGAACATGTGAACCAACTACGCTTGTCTGAAATACTCAATGTCATGGTGCACGCTCACGTAGCTTCCTGCTCGCTCGTCATCCATTCCACTGTAGCTTCCAGCATGATCGTCTGCACGCATAAAGAAAGTGCTGGGAACATGAAACAAGTCCCTGTAACTCCGCTTGTACTTGACGAATTCGAAACACTTTTCCGGAAAAATACTTTTTGCTCCTTGATCGTGGTCATCTGATGATTACTTGGCGAAGTGTTGCAGCGGCCCTCTATTATTCGCTAATTATGTTCTCACTAATTTGCTTTCGGCACTTTCGAGCGTTAAAATGGATGCCCAGTAATTGTTGAGCTTGCAACAATTACGCTACAAGCTCATGTGTTCATACTGCAATGCTTCTTCGCGTCTTCCCCCTTTGTAAGGTCCTCCCCTAGGCAGTTCGTTGGGGCAATTCATAAAACATATATAAATAGGCAAATTAATATGCAAATAAGGAGTGTGCGCTTGGAGGTTACATCGTGGTTCGAGCCAACAGCTTGTCAACGTCGTGTATCAGGAATTGTGGGGTAATGATGACTGCAATGCGCGAACATCTTCAAATGCCAAGAGCATTTCTATAGCTTCCATGATGGGTTTGGGATATGCGTTGTGTCTCGGCGATGAAGCACACACGTACGCACGCACAAAGTACGAATAGAGAGAGAAAGGCGCGATATTAACAGATCAAACGGATATTGCATCTTGTTTTCTGTCTTGCCATGCTGTGGGGAAATCGGGGTTGGAAATAGGGTGCAGTGATTGAGAGAGACAAAGGGAGAAGGAGATAGAAGCGAGAAGAACCGCACACGCACAGCTGAAAAAAAACAATTGAGCGATTTTACTAAGTGAAAGTGGATGAACAGCTGAGGTGACGGGCGCACTCCCGTCTCTGCTTTTGTCGGCGTTATTCAAAAGTGCTCTATCCTGAGACGTTCTCGCATAGAGAGATTTAGTGCTGGGGCCCGGCGGCGCTTGCGTACGCAAAAACCTTGGAGTCTTTTGTACTCTTTTTGGTAGTGGCTGTGGAGCAGAAAAAAGGGGCGAAATGCAGAAGTCAACGCAACAACGGAGGGAGCCAACGGCTAGGGCACTAAAACTCTCTAATGAGGTTTTGAGCTATGCTTACCCCGCACTACCATGCCGACGCCGCACCTAGACTCGACACAGGTGATGAAACCCGTACGAAATGCATACCGCTCTCCTTGTTTTCTGCAGAGCCTCCGGGATCGGCCCACCTTTGACCCATCGGCGATGTCCATTGCTGATGTCATCATGGGACGTCATGTAGTAACGTCATGACGACGTGATCAGGACTAACAAATTCTCATGATATGTGACTTCATGCGTCATGCTGCGTTCATTATTTGATGTCATCGGTCACTCGAAAGAGATCATGTGGTTTTTCTGTCCGTGGGCGGACTTGGACCGACCGCGCAGGTGTCTCATTGACAGCTCCGCTGAAACAAGCACACAGAGGAAGGGTGCTTAAAAATTCCAGTCATTCAGAAAGGCCTGGGAATCTCAATAAGAGCAGTATCGCTTGCGTGACCTTCTTCTGCGACATAAGTACTATTGATGGCTTATAGAACTATTTCGTCCACAGGTAGGTCGGTCGTTCCACTTGTAAAATGCCTGCAAGGAATAGTCTCTGTGCACTGTACTGCGGCCGCATTTGAAGAATGCCTGATTACACTCATTTGATCCAACCTTAAGAATACATGTCGCATGGATGCTTCACCGAATAGACGCTACCCTTCCGTGTAGGCTATAGTTGGGCATTGCGCCTACCAACACCTCTGCATTCCGCATTGGGATGGCCGACACCGCAGCGCGTGGCCATTGAGGCAATTAAAAAACGATTGCACATATTTCTTGCGACTGCCCTCAATACAGTGCACAGTGACTACCCCTTGGCAAATCGTCACGAGAACTTAGACGGCCGAGCTCTGTCGGAAGAGAGATTTCTACGCCACGGGACCTGCCACAAATTCGCAGAAGAAAGCACTGCAAGTGCCACTGCGCTTCTTGCGATGGACCGGTCTTTCTCACCGACTGTAATCAGAGCAGCCTTGCCGTGTGTGCTGGTCCTTTCTTTCTGTGTTCTTGCCGATTCTTTCTCTCTCTCTACACCCTGTTTTCGACCCCTATTTCGCCACCTTATTGCAGGGCAGCAATATCGAAATCTAACGACTCTTTAACCTCCCGGCCTTCCTCCTGATCTCTCTGTTGCTCTTGAATTTATGGAGGAAAAGCAATTGAATTTCCCACCTGCAGGAAAAGTCGTGACGGAATTTTGCTTCTTAGATAATTCTCATGTACTGTCTTAACCACGCATAGCGTCAAGTTGTGCCGTTCATAATACTTTCTTATGTGTCGAGACTGCTCCATCGCATTAACGACACGATGTAGTTGTATTAGTCTTTATTGGTGTGTGTGTCATAGTGGGTATGTGCGCCTACGGGTTATTAAGATTTCTTCAAATGTATGAACATTATAGTTATGTAGGGCAGCGACGGGTTTCGGTACTTTATATGTTCTCGCTGACTCTTCTAGATATATTTGAATAGCGACCAGTTGCAGAGATTGTGACACTTGGTACTCTGGCTGTTATCTGTTCCTCTGTTCGAAAAAAAGAAACGTAGAAATTTCTTTTTACAGTGAAAGCTGTTATGAGATCATTTCACCGGCCGTTTTTGGCGCCGTAGTTGTCCGCCGCCGCCGCCGCTGCCGCCGGTCTCCGTAACCAGTATCGCTCGAAATAAGAAAAAAAAACGAAATAAGAAAAAAAATTCCGGGATGGAACGAGGTTCGAACTTGGGCCCTCTGCGTGGGAGCCCAGTATTCAACCTCTGAGCCATGCCGGTGCTTGAAACTGCTTTGCAAAAAGATCCTATACAGGATTCATATCGGGAAGGAACCGCATTAGGATATGCAATATAGCGTGGTAGAAGATTAAAATAAGCACCAAGCATCGCACAACGCCAATTCTGTAACCAGGCGTCACACAATGCGAATTGCGCAACGAGTATGTTGTTGAATGCCTCCAACCCATTACAAAGGGCTCTGCCATAATTCTTCATCGTCATCAGGCACAGCATCAACAAAGTGCGCATAATGCCTTACATGCGTTTAGCAGGTACCAATGCTCTCCGTAAAATGACGAAAAATGGCACAGTGCCTGCTGGCCTACTTCTCAAAAATTACAATGATTTATAGCGTAGTGGGTTCCTCGCAAGTGCACTTGTATTGGTTGCCAAGGAAGCCCATAAGCGCATGATCCATTTCCTCGGGGTCTCAGTAAAATTACAATGATTTATATCGTAGTGGGTTCCTCGCAAGTGCACTTGTATTGGTTGCCAAGGAAGCCCATAAGCGCATGATCCATTTCCTCGGGATCTCAGTAAAGTTACAATGATTTATAGCGTAGTGGGTTCCTCGGAAGTGCACTTGTATTGATTGCCAAGGAAGCCCATAAGCGCATGATCCATTCCCTCGAGGTCTCAGTAAAATTACAATGATTTATGTCGTAGTGGGTTCCTCGCAAGTGCACTTGTATTGGTTGCCAAGGAAGCCCATAAGCGCATGATCCATTCCCTCGGGGTCTCAGTAAAATTACAATGATTTTTAGCGTAGTGGGTTCCTCGCAAGTGCACTTGTATTGGTTGCCAAGGAAGCCCATAAGCGCATGATCCATTTCCTCGGGGTCTCAGTAAAATTACAATGATTTATAGCGTAGTGGGTTCCTCGCAAGTGCACTTGTATTGGTTGCCAAGGAAGCCCATAAGCGCATGATCCATTTCCTCGGGGTCTCAGTAAAATTACAATGATTTATATCGTAGTGGGTTCCTTGCAAGTGCACTTGTATTGGTTGCCAAGGAAGCCCATAAGCGCATGATCCATTTCCTCGGGGTCTCAGTAAAATTACAATGTTTTATAGCGTAGTGGGTTCCTCGCAAGTGCAATTGTATTCATTGCCAAGGAAGCTCATAAGCGCATGATCCATTTCCTAGGGGTCTCAGTAAAATTACAATGATTTATAGCGTAGTGGGTTCCTCGCAAGTGCACTTGTATTGGTTGCCAAGGAAGGCCATAAGCGCATGATCCGTTTCTTCGGGGTCTCAGTAAAGTTCTTCGCCCCCCCCCGTCTCTCTCCCACGTCAACGTATGTTATACAGCATGATGGGAGAGGGAAATAGCGACCGGTTGTCACCCAATGCAAATTACATAACTGGTGGGCCGTTTAAAGCTTCCAACCCATTACAAAGGGCTGGGCCATAATTCTTCACCGTCATCAGTCGTCTCGTCAACAAAGTAAAACATAATGCCTTACAAACGTGTAGCTGGTGCCTCGCTTCTCCGCAGAATGATGAATAATGGCTTAGTAGGTGCTTCCATACTTCACAAAATTACACCATCTCCCGCTAAAGGGGACCATGAGGCGATGCGAAGCCGGAGCACTTGCACGATCGTGTTCCGTTGGCGTTCGTTGGGCATGCTACCAACCTCGCGTCGTGGACCGCGAAGAGGGACGCTACGCGCGTCGTATCTTCCATCTAGCCTGGCCGTTAATTCTCACAGGGCGAGCGGGGAACGCGGTTGACAGGCGGGCGAGGGGGGGCAGCGTAGGAGAGGAGAGAGAAGGGGAGGGGACGCGCATGCGCTCGAGCTCATCGCGGCGTTGCGCAGGAGAGAATTTCGGCATGTCTAGCCCGCGTTTCAGAGGAAGAGTGGAAAGGGGGAGGGGAGGGGGGTATTGTATAGGGAAAGTGGAGAGGGGAAGGGGAGAGCGAAAGTGGAGAGGGAAATTGGAGAGGGGAAGGGGGGAGGGAACGTGGATAGGAAAAGTGGAGAGGGGAAGGGGAGATGGTGAGTGGAGAGGAGGAGTGTGGAGAGGTTATGCGCATGCGCAGTAAGGGTGGTCACGCCGCACACCACCGGATTGAGCTCGGCCTTAAGATACTTCGCATCTAAAAATTGTGATTTATGGCGTAGTGGCTACCTTTCTAGTGTACTTGTATTGTAGCCCCAAGAGAGCTTACAACGCGCTCTAGAAACGCCGCTCTTCCAGCTTTCGCTGTGACTGTGCTGCGGTGTCAGCGCAGGCCTGGCGTTTTTTTAGGGAACCTAGTAAGCCACTTTGCTTGCTAAAAGAGGCGATGTTTTGACGGAGAGATTTTTCATACATCATCGGGATCAACTTCTAGACAAATACCAACGGTGTAGTTAGCGCAAAGCTGCTTCATTGCTTTGAGAAGCAAGGGAGGTAGATGTGTATAAGGATTAAGCATAACGTTTACACATGCGTGGCTCCAAGTGGCACTACCACGCTTTGATCGTTCGATACACCGATCGTTAAGGAGAGTACTCAGCACAGAAAGTAATTGAACTTTTATTTTTAAATGAAGAATACCCTTTATGTAGCACTCCATTCGTAGCAATCGCGTACCCTGGCTCCTCCGAGTGGTGGTCGCTGGAGGCTCTTTTGTGATTATTGAAACGTCGGGGCTGCTTTTTGCAACAAGACAAACCAATTAGATTTGTCTCATTCCTTTGTCTCGTGAGCTGACTCGATATTAGCGGCACGCTGTGGCTTGCTCAGGTTCAACGGAAAGTAAAAAAGAACATGGTTGATCTCTTCGTTATAGGAATCGGCATAGCACGGATGTAAACCAAGTCTTCACAAGGTTTGATTGTTAATTGTACATTGATGTATGAGAGCTTTCGCTATGTCTATTGGCGTTTGGCAGCTTAAGCCCGTTTGACCTCGATGCGCCCACGTTGACGCCTAATGGCGCATCTCCATCCCTACGACTAACATTCATGATCGTGATTTAACCTTTGTGGTAGCCGAAATAGTTAACATACACCTGGGCACATCCTATGGCAAATACCGCGCAAAGATGGCATCAACACGAACGTAATGAACACTGGCACCTATTGTGCACTAATTAAAAGCGTCCTCATTAGATACAGGAGAGGAACGCCAATGTGTACGCACTGCCGTAACAGTGTAACCCACGCCTGTGCTCATGCGTAGACCACACAGTGCTTCACGAACGCGAAGGGCAGAGTTCGTAGCTTGAGCCGTGAACGTGGCAAGGCGTCCCGCTTTCCACATGCGCCTCGCACGCCGCACCGAAAACTGAAACTGCCGAAGCTGTCGGCCTTGTAAGTGTCTTACTGCAGTACATCACTGCACCGATCACAGACGGCGACCCCGCTGCCCGCCAACCAAGGTCACTATGAAAGGGACAATGAGTAATGTGTGTAAGGCGCGTATGTACAGCCCCGTCTATGTGTGTGGTTAGCGAAGTGGGTAGAGTGCCAGGGACCTCCTATCGCCACCGACCTAGGTGTCGTGGGTTCGACTCCCAGGTCATCCCAGCCAGCGCAAGTTTTTCTCATAATTTTTGTTTGTCTTCTGTTCGTGTGAATTTTACCAACGTCATTTCTTTCACGGAAACATCATCAGTGAAGTCTTTGTGGACACCGCCATGGAATGCTTTCGTGTTAAAAATGAAAAAAAAATGAAAATGGCACAGGCGCAAAAGACACAGAAAACACTCGATGCAGTCGTCCAAAAAGGCCTGAGGATCGCACGAAGCGCAGTAGTGCTTGTACAGTGTCCTTCTGTGACGTTGGCCCCCGCCTCCGTAGGGCAAGCGGGTACGCAAGAGTCTCCATCCCTATCCCCTCCGCTATTTTGCCGGATCGAACCAATAAAGTTGTTCTCTCTCTCTCTCTCTGTGACGTTAAAACTGTCGATGACGTATTTAACGAAAGAGAGAACGAAAGGCAGACATAGAATGAAGGAGAGGAAGACAGAAAATGAAACGAAGAGAGAGAAAGAAATAGAGCGCGAGAGAAAGAGGTAGAAAGGATGATGAGATGTGATGTTTTATGGCGCAAGGGCCAATTATTGGCCAAAGAGCGCCAGGTCGTGGGACAAAAAGATGTGAGCAATGATTATGGTAAGTGGCTGTATAAGGGCCTTAAAATTCCACGCCCTAAAGGCGGGTAAAAACATATATCTATTAAAATCATGGGAGTGACATGAAAATATGTGAATAGATCTATATATATATATACAATGAAATTATGGCGATGACGTACGGAGTGAATAGCACGTGTGCCTCCTCAAGTCCTTTGTGTCCAAAGGCCTGGAGGCAAGTGTTTTTCTTTGAGAGAACTACCGCAGCAGTGGCCTCTGTTGAGAAGCCGTGCTGCGGCTGCCTGGAAATATAACATTAAAACTATGTACATCTTTCAGAAAACCGAGGAGTGAATCATATTTAAAGACAGGTTCGCTGTCTATGAACATTGAGGAATGGAGTGGGAGATGTCGGCGGTATGATGGAAAATGCTTTTCTCTGATGGCATCAAGATGGGTGCATTGAAGGAGGATGTGGAGTACAGTGAGTGGCGCGTCGCATTTCTCACACATGGGTGGGTCACCGCCGGACAAAAGGTGTGCGTGTGTACTATGTGTGTGTCCTATTCTCATTCTACAAAGTGTGACTTCTGTATAGCGTGACTTTGACACCGGTGGCCAGGCACCAAGACGGGGCTTGATGACATGCAATTTATTTTTGGTTTCTCTATCCCACAAGCGCTGCCAGTGTGCCCTTAATGCTTTCTTTAGAGCGGGCTTAAGGTCCAATGCAGGGACTGCAACAGATGTATTGGCAGCGCTTTCTTGGACGGATGCAGCTAGTTTGTCTGCGATAACATTGCCTTCTATCTCACGGTGTCCTGGGACCCAGCACACTACAGCGTGCTGTTTCAGTGAGTAAACGGTACATAGCAGTGAATACAGCGACACGATGACAGGGTTTTTGTGTTTCTTGAGGGTTTTCAATGCGTTTACGACGCTTAATGAATCTGTGTATATGACTGAATTTGTAATTGTAATTGCTTAATGCGTTTAACGGCAGCATATATCGCATAGGCTTCTGCGGTGAAAATACTTGTATTAGGGTGCAGAACGCCGGCATCGGAGAATGATGGGCCGACCGCCGCATAAGACACACCAGTGTGAGATTTTGAAGCATCTGTAAAGTATTCAGGGCAGGAATATTTGTGCTGTAATTCAAGAAAATACGTGTGGATATATGCAAGTGGGGCGTGTTTAGTAACCTCTACAAAGGATAGGTCACAGTCGATATACTGCCACTGCCACGGTGGAAGTTCTATTGCGGGAGGCATCACGTTGTGTTCAAGAAGTGGAACACCCATTTCCTCTGCCAAGCCTCTCACACGCAGAGAGTAGGGCTGTCTCACTCGGGGACGGTTATATAAGAAGGTGGAGCTGGACAAATCATTTAAGGTAGGGTGTGCGAGGTGTTCATTGTTCGAACTAACTTTTAAAAAATACATGAATGCTAGGTATGACCTCTGCAAATGAAGTGGCCACTCGTCAGATTCCACATACAGGCTTTCTACAGGACTCGTCCTGAAGGCACCTGTAGAGAGGCGAATACCTAAATGATGGACAGGATCGAGCATCTTTAGGATGCTTGGTGAAGCCGACTGATACGTTAAGGCTCCGTAGTCGAGACGCGTGCGTACAAGACTCCTGTACAGATTCAACAGACATTTTTTTCACTACCCCACGTAGTGCGTGACAGCAGTTTTAAGAGGTTCATTGTTTTCAAGCAGTTGTTTTTCAGATCTTTGATATGTGGCACAAAGGTTAATTTTGAATCCAGAATTATGCATAAAAAATTCGGCAGATCCCACGCACCGTGGGAGTCGATGGTATGCGAAGCATGCGGCGGGTAGGCGACTGTGGCGTAACTTTTTTTTTATTGAGCGACACGTTACAAAATGACGCTAAAGATTTGTATAAATTTTACACGCACACATATATATGTTGAAGATCCGCATATGTGTTATATAACCAGTTGTTTACGGTTGGGTAACGCTGCCAATGGCAACGTGGGTATTACCAACACCAGAAGCGGTAAGCTGATACGTAGTGCTTATACGTGTCCCGAGAACGCACGCACGTTTCACGAACCGGTGTGCATGTGTGCAAGACGTTCTTGACAGTTCTTGAACAAGGGCATCATCACCGTGATGAGTGAGCACCAGCAGCTGGTCATGACTTAACTGTTATAGGATCCGGTCGTGATCATGGTGAAAAGGGGTCCATGTGTAGTGAAGTATGTGGTATAGTAGAGCTGTTAAGATTCGTGGATGCCTCGGTCATTTCTTCGACAAATTGTCTGTCGACAGAGCCGGCGACATGTCGGAAACTGAAGCCACCCTTCGTGTTGGTGAGGTATAGGCCGTCGAGGCTGGTAGGCCTGGATAGTGCTACGTAGACCAACATCAGTGGATGGTGTTTGTAGTATTCATCGAATACCTGGGCGTATGTGGCCTACGTAGCCTAGTCTACAAAGCGGCTGTCAATCAATCTGGCATCATCCTCGGTCAGCATGAGGCCATTGCCCAGCCTCGTAAGAAATGAAGAGGACACTGCGTCGTTCTCGTGGACGAACTGCACTTTACGGTGCGGTGGTGTGGGTATCATATGTAACGTTCGTTAATGTATTCCTCCGGGGTCGAGCAATGCTTCAATATAGCTTGCTGAATCATAGGAATACAAACGTAATGTTTATTAGACTGCTATAAAAGCGGAGCCAACACTGGGACTACAGACGTTAATCTGATATGACGCCTGTATCGTAGGAGTACACATCGTAGGAGCATCATGTAGTGTTTATTGCTTTCTTGTAAAATTAGATAGCCACCACCACAACTCCAATTGACGTTGCGCCGATATTACACCTGCGTAGGCTGTTTTTCCAAACCAGTTTATAGACCCTGCGTGGCTCAGTGGTAGAATGCCTGATTGGCACGCAGAATGCTTGGGTTCGATTCCTGCTGGGATCCTAATTTTCATTCTTTCCATTCGTTGAGTCAACGCTGCCGATGTTGGTTTTCCCTAACGTTCTAGCATTTAAGTTACCAATGTCTGTTCTCGCCGTTCCTGGGTAGATATAAACTGTCAATCACCTGTGGCGCATACCCGTACACCGCGGCCCATGGCAAACGGGTATGTGCCACACGTGTCAAGTGGAAAGGGTTTGACGACGTACGCGACAGGATTTTAACGTTATTCATGTCATGACCCGGCAATCATATTTGTCAAATCCTCTTACCCTCCCATGCGAATTTTGGTCTACACCAAGTTAAGGAGGCGATCATGAGAGCACCCAGACGTAGGCGGCTAGATAGATAGATAGATAGATACGTAGATAGAAACGCTCAAAGTGCCAGAGGTTCGCTAAGAAATGCTTCGCATTTAAAATTTATGTTCTGCATTTACTGGTAAACGCTGACCCTGCAGATCAATAATGGGATCGGGGTGTATGCCTCTTTTCCTAGAAAAGAGCACGCAGGTGCTTTTTTGTGCGTTGAGGCTAAACCCGTTCTCGTCTGCCTATTTAGCCACCTTGTTTAGGCCGAGCTGTACCTGCCGCTCACAGATTGCGAGGTTGCACGACTTAAAACCTATCTGTATGTCATCCACATACGTGCAATAGAACATGTTGCGCGGGATGGAAAGACGCAAAGAGTTCATTTTTAAAATAAAAAGAGTGCAGCTAAGCACCCCACCCTGTGGTACTCCAGTTTCTTGGACAAACAGATCCGATAAAACATTTCCCACTCGGACACGAAATGTGCGGTTCGACAGGTAGCTCTCTATAATATTCAACATTCTACCTCGGATGCCTAAGTGTGAGAGGTCTCTCAGTTTTCCAAACCGCCATGTCGTATCGTAGGCTTTTTCCATATTGTCACGTGGTCGTGACGTCGACGAAGACAGCAGTCAGCGTTTGCAGGATGAAACTGTTTATTTGGCCGAACTTGTGGCCGGAAAATGAGAACTCAAACTACAGCAATACACGCTGTACAAAGATAGCGGCGAACAGGGCGTCGTCCGTCGATCAACTGACAAGCGGTGAAGCGCGTCGGCATTTAAACATGTGCCGTCGAATATTCCAGCGTTATCGCTGGCTGTCGTGCAAATTCTAGAATAAGCTCGAGTGTGCGCGTCTTGCGCGCAATCTTAACAAAACGATCTACAATGATCGTGAAGGTTCTCGAACAACGAGGCGCGGTTCGCGCTGAGCGTTGCTGACAGTCCTTGTGGCCGAAAACCGAATACAGCAAAAGTGATAAAGAAACGCACGTGGCAATGCCCCCCTCTGAAAAAGCATCGTCCCGATGCTTAAAACAGAACAGGCCAATGCATTCAACAATAAATAACAAGAATAAAGCAACAAAGTACAATAAACAATAAGCACAAGAAAGAAAGCACAATAATAAAGCAAAATGACAGTCCTCAGATTCGCTAACGTGCGTAATATGGTTTGAGGCGCACGACATGGACGACTTCAGGTCGTGCACGGCGCCGCTGAGAGTTAGTAATGCCATCAGGGACAACCTCGTAGTCGAGTGCGCCGAGGCGTCGAAGTACCCTGTACGGTCCGAAGTATCGTCGAAGAAGCTTCTCACTGAGTCCCCGTCGGCGTATTGGCGTCCATACCCATACACGGTCACCGGGTTGGTATTCCATGCGGCGTCGTCGAAGGTTGTAGCGGCGGCTGTCAGTCGTCTGCTGGTTCTTGATCCGTAGGCGGGCGAGCTGTCGTGCTTCTTCGGCGCGCTGTAAGTAAGCGGCGGCGTCGAGATTTTCTTCGTCGGTGACGTTGGGTAGCATGGCGTCGAGCGTCGTCGCCGGGCTTCTTCCGTAGACCAACTTGTACGGCGTCATCTGCGTCGTTTCTTGGACGGCCGTGTTGTAAGCGAAGGTCACGTACGGAAGGATGGCGTCCCACGTCTTGTGCTCAACGTCGACGTACATGGCCAGCATGTCGGCGATGGTCTTATTTAGACGCTCGGTGAGGCCATTGGTCTGTGGGTGGTAGGCGGTGGTGCGGCGGTGGCTCGTCTCGCTGTATTTGAAGATCGCCTGAGTTAGGTCCGCCGTAAAGGCGGTACCTCTGTCTGTTATGAGGACCTCTGGGGCGCCATGACGCAAGACGATGTGCTCCACGAAGAACTTGGCTACCTCGGCGACACTGCCTTTGGGCAAGGCCTTTGTCTCGGCGTAACGGGTGAGGTAGTCAGTTGCTACGACGATCCACTTGTTGCCGGAAGTCGACGTCGGGAACGGCCCCAGTAGGTCCATCCCGATTTGCTGGAACGGCCGATGAGGTGGTTCGATTGGCTGCAGAAGCCCCGCTGGCCTAGTCGGCGGTGTCTTCCGTCGCTGGCAATCTCGGCAAGTCTTAACGTAGTGGGCGACGTCGGCAGGAAGGCGTGGCCAGTAGTATTTTTCCTGTATCCTCGCGAGCGTGTGGGAAAAGCCGAGGTGGCCCGCCGCCGGGTCGTCGTGCAGGGCCGGCAGAACCTCTGGTCGCAGTGCCGAAGGTACAACGATGAGGTAGTCGGCCCGGGCCGGAGAGAAGTTCTTCTTTACGAGGACGTCGTTTTTCAAGAGAAATGACGCCAATCCCCGCCTGAATATTTTTGGAACAACGGTGGTCCTGCCCTTGAGGTATTCCACAAGGCCCCTGAGTTCCGGGTCGGCTTGCTGTCGTTCAGCGAAGTCGTCGGCACTTATGGTTCCCAAGAAGCAGTCATCATCGTGGTCGTCCTGCGGCGGTGCGTCGACGGGGGCACGAGACAAGCAGTCGGCGTCGGAGTGTTTTCTTCCGGACTTGTAAACGACTGTAATATCGAATTCTTGAAGCCTTAGGCTCCACCGTGCGAGGCGACCTGAAGGGTCCTTCAAGTTGGCTAGCCAACACAAGGCGTGGTGGTCGCTCACAACTTTGAAGGGCCGGCCGTAGATGTAGGGGCGAAACTTTGATGTAGCCCAGATGATGGCCAGACACTCCTTTTCTGTTGTGGAATAGTTGATTTCTGCCTTTGATAGCGACCGGCTAGCATAACTGATGACCCTTTCCAATCCGTCGGTCTTCTGCACAAGGACGGCGCCGAGTCCTACGCTGCTTGCGTCGGTGTGGATTTACGTATCGGCGTGCTCGTCGAAATGCGCAAGTATCGGAGGCGTCTGCAGGTGTCGTTTCAATTCTTGAAATGCCTGAACTTGCGACGTTTCCCACCTGAATTCGACGTCGGCCTTCGTGAGTTGCGTCAGTGGTTCGGCGATCCGTGAAAATTCCTTGACGAAACGTCTGTAATAGGCGCACAAGCCGAGAAAACGGCGTACGGCCTTCTTGTCGGTGGGCGTCGGGAAGTCAGCGATGGCAGCTGTTTTCCGCGGGTCCGGGCGAACACCATCCTTGCTGATCACATGACCCAAGAACAAGAGCTCCTCGTACGCGAAGCGGCACTTTTCAGGCTTCAAAGTGAGTCCGGAGGTCTTGATTGCTTGAAGTACAGCTTCAAGGCGCCGAAGGTGTTCGTCGAAGTTTGAGGAAAACACAACGACGTCGTCCAAGTACACGAGGCACGTCTGCCACTTCAAGCCGGCCAGTACTGTATCCATAACCCGTTGAAAAGTCGCAGGTGCCGAGCAAAGACCAAAAGGCATGACCTTGAACTCAAACAGGCCGTCTGGCGTTATAAAGGCAGTCTTTTCTCGGTCTCTCTCGTCGACTTCTATTTGCCAGTAACCGGTCTTGAGGTCCATCGACGAAAAGTACTTTGCGTTGTGTAATCGATCCAGGGTGTCGTCAATCCGGGGAAGGGGATACACGTCCTTCTTCGTGACTTTGTTCAGTCGACGATAATCGACGCAAAAACGGAAAGTCCCATCCTTCTTCTTCACTAGCACCACGGGGGATGCCCACGGACTCTTCGATGGCTGAATGATGTCGTCGCGTAGCATTTCGTCGACCTGTTTCTTCACGGCGTCCCGTTCCCGCGTCGAAACCCGGTAGGGACTCTGACGGAGTGGTCGAGTATTTTCTTCTGTTATAATGCGGTGCTTAGCAAGGGGCGTTTGTCGGACCCGCGATGATGACGAGAAACAGTCCTTGTTTTTCTGCAGAAGGCATCGAAGCTGTTGCTGTTGGCGAGCGGGAAGATTTGGGTTTACGTCGAAGGGTGGCTCAGCTGTTGGGGTAGTCGTCGTAGCTTCGTCGTAATCCGAAAAGGCAAATGCATCGCTGACGGCCAAGATTTCTTCGATGTATGCAATCGTCGTGCCCCTGCTCAGGTGTCTGTATTCTTGGCTGAAGTTCGTTAGCATCACGCTTCCTTTTCCTTCGTGCAACCGAGCAATGCCCCTTGCAACGCAGATGTCACGGTCTAGTAGCAAACGCTGATCGCTCTCGATGACACCTTCGATGTCTTCAGCTTTTTCGGTGCTGACGGGAATTATGACGCTGGAGCGAGGCGGGATGGTAACTTGATCCTCGAGCACGTTCAGGGCATGGTGACATGGATTCGTATCCGGCGGTGTCGTTTTGTCCGAGGATAGGGTTATCGACTTGGTTCTTAAATCAATGACGGCGCCATGATGGTTTAAGAAATCCATGCCAAGTATGACGTCCCTGGAGCAGTGTTGCAAGATTACGAAACTCGCAGAATACGTGCGATTATTGATTGTAACTCTTGATGTGCAGACTCCAGACGGCGTTATTAGATTGCCTCCAGCGGTACGGATTTCGGGGCCTTCCCAAGCAGTCTTAACTTTCTTCAACTTCGTGGCGAAAGGCCCACTGATGACGCAATAGTCGGCTCCAGTGTCGACGAGAGCGGTGACGTTGTGGCCGTCAATGAGAACGTCGAGGTCGCTAGTTCGTCGTCTTGCGTTGCAATTGGGTCGCGGCGTCGGGTCACGGCTGCGTCGGTTTGTTCCGCTGCTTCGACGTGGCGTCGTCAGTTCTTCCTCAGGCCGTGAAGTTTCGACGTCAGGGCTTCGTTCGTCTTGCGGCGTGTTCTTTAGATTTCGTTGCGGCGTCGTCGTCGGCGGCGGAGGATCTTCGGTAGTTCGTCGTACAGCAACCGCACCTCCATCGGTTGCTGCCCTTAGTTTTCCGGATACGGGCTAGGTGACCGGCCCCGGTTTGGGCCAGTGTACTGCCGGCGGTGCGGAGACATGTAGCGGCTGGGCGACGGCGAGCGGGAACGTCGTCGTTCTTGCCAGTGTGTTCCGGTGAGGTAGTCGTCGATGTCCCGAGGCCGTTCGCCTGGCTGCGGGCGCGGCGCGTTGACGGCGAATCCTCGAAGCCCCATCTGTCGGTACTGGCAGCGGCGGTATGTGTGGCCGGCTTCCCCGCAATGATAGCAGAGCGGTCGGTTGTCAGGGGCACGCCAAACGTCGGTCTTTCGAGGGGCGCATGGTTGTCCTGTCGGCGGGCGGTATGGCGTCGGTGGTGGTGGCGGCGGTGCCTGACGTCGGAACTGCTGCGGCGGCGCGGCGTCTTGACGCGGGCGAGGAGGGGCGGCGTTGCGTCGGGCTGCAGCAGCATAGCTCATGGCTTGCGGCTGAGGCAGTGGCGGTTCAAGGGTGCCCAGGGACTGCTGGATTTCTGATCGAACGACATCTGCGATCAAGTCCACTTGAGGCTGCGCCGAAGGTAAGAGCTTGCGAAGCTCCTCCCGCACGATCGCTCTGATCGTTTCACGCAGGTCGTCGGAGCCGAGGGCATGAACAGCTGGGCTGTCTTGAATCAATCGGCGATTATATTGGCGGTTACGCATTTCCAGCGTCTTCTCGATCGTGGTTGCCTCTGAGACGAATTCTTGGACCGTCGAGGGTGGGTTCCGTATCAGCCCAGCGAAGAGCTCTTGCCTTACCCCTCGCATGAGGAAGCGGACTTTCTTGTCCTCGGGCATGGCAGCGTCAGCGTGGGGAAACAGTCGGGTCATTTCCTCTGCGAAGATGGCCACGCTTTCGTTTGGTAGTTGCACCCGTGTCTCCAGCAAGGCTGCGGCCCTTTCTTTTCTGATGATGCTTGCAAACGTCTGCAGAAAAGCGCTCCGAAAGGCGTCCCAGGTTCGAAGAGTGGACTCCCGGTTCTCGAACCAGGTCCTTGCTGCGTCTTCAAGGTAAAAGTAAACGTGCCGCAGCTTGTCCTCGGAGTCCCAGTTGTTAAATTTTGAGACCCTTTCGAAAGTCTCGAGCCAGGTGTCCGGGTCTTCGAACGCCGACCCGCGGAAGGTTGGCGGCTCCTTGGGCTGCCGGAGTAGGATCGGCGCAGGCTGCACGGGGTCGGTCATCGTCGCTGCGGTGGGTGTTGGGACCTTGGGCTGCCTGGTTTGTTCGGGAAGGAGCCCGTGCTCTGGCTGCAGTCCCTTCTGCCTGCGGCTTGTTCGACGATCCGGGTTTTCTTTGCTGTCGTCCTCCTCGCGGCTTGGGCTTGGGTCAGCGCTTCGCGGGGGCGTCCGGATCATGGAAGAAGCAGCACCTCCACCAGATGTCACGTGGTCGTGACGTCGACGAAGACAGCAGTCAGCGTTTGCAGGATGAAACTGTTTATTTGGCCGAACTTGTGGCCGGAAAATGAGAACTCAAACTACAGCAATACACGCTGTACAAAGATAGCGGCGAACAGGGCGTCGTCCGTCGATCAACTGACAAGCGGTGAAGCGCGTCGGCATTTAAACATGTGCCGTCGAATATTCCAGCGTTATCGCTGGCTGTCGTGCAAATTCTAGAATAAGCTCGAGTGTGCGCGTCTTGCGCGCAATCTTAACAAAACGATCTACAATGATCGTGAAGGTTCTCGAACAACGAGGCGCGGTTCGCGCTGAGCGTTGCTGACAGTCTTTGTGGCCGAAAACCGAATACAGCAAAAGTGATAAAGAAACGCACGTGGCAATATCAAGGAATACTGAGAGAAAGAATTGCTTATGGAGGAATGCATCGCGAATTGCTGCCTCGATACGTATTAAATGATCAGTTGTAGATCGTCCCTCTCGAAATCCACACTGGCATGGATCGAGAAAAATGTTGGATTCTAGAAAATGTAGCAGCCGCCTGTTTATCATCTTTTCGAATAATTTATAGAGACAACTGGTTAGGGCTATAGGCCTGTAACTCGTAACAAGAGATGGGTCCTTACCGTGTTTCAGGATGGGAATTACGATCGCCTGCTTCCAAGCTGAGGGCATCTCGCCAGAAAACCATATAGTGTTATAGAGACTGAGGTGAGTCTTCTGTGTCTCATGGGGCAAACGTTTCAGCATCTCATACATTATTCGGTCAGAGCCAGGCGCAGAATTGTTGCAGCAATTGAGCGACGCCTGCAGCTATGCTAGGCAGAATGGTCTGTTATATGGTTCGTCTGTTGTGGACTTGCGTTCAAGCTTTTGCCTCTCAATTATTCCTTTGTACCTTTTAAACGTTTCCGAATAGTGAGACGAGCTGGAAACATGTTCAAAATGTGCACCGAGAGAGTTGGCTTGATCTTCCAGAGTGTCGCCTTGTATGTTTACTAAAGGAAGTGAAAATGTATGTTGCCCTCTTATTTTCTTCACCCGGTTCCAGGCTCTACCTTCGTCGGTGTATGAGTTTATTCCCGATAGAAACTTCTGCCAGCTTTCTCTCCTAGCCTGCCGACGCGTTCTCCTCCCTTGGGATTTTGCTTGCTTAAACATTACTAGATTTCCAGCTGTGGGGGAGTCACGCAATAGCGTCCACGCCTTGTTTTGTTTCCTCCGAGACTTACGGCACTCGTCGTTCCACCAGGGCCCACGACGTTTGCTTGTGGCCCTGGTTATTTCCGGTATACATTGAGCGGCAGCGTTAATTATAAAAGCAGTAAAATACTCAACAGCACTGTCAATACTAAAGGAACACATGTCCGCCCACGAGATATTAGTAAGCTTATGGAACTTCTCCCAATCGGCTTTGTCAAGCTTCCACTGAGGAGCCTGGGGTGGATAATCATTTGCTCTTTGTGTTTTGAGGAGTATTGGGAAGTGGTCACTCCCAAAAGGGTTTTTAACCACTTCCCAGGTAAAATCTAGTAAAATAGACGGGGAAATGATGCTAAGGTCGATGGTTGAATATGTTTTGTTCGCAAGGCTAAAAAACGTGGGTTCTTTCTTGTTAAGTAGACATGCGCCCGTGGAAAAGAGAAAATTCTCAATGAGGCGGCCTCGCGCGTCGGTGCGAGGGTCGCCCCACAGGCTGCTGTGAGCATTAAAATCGTCTAGAACAAGGTAGGGCTCCGGCAACTAGTCTATAAAAGATTGAAATTCGTGTTTGTGTAGCTGGTACTGTGGGGGTATGTATATTGAGCAGATAGTCATGAGTTTGTTTGCAATTATAGCTCGAACGGCTACTGCCTCCAGTGCCGTTCGGAGTGGAAAGTGCTGGCATGCTACGCTTTTGACAAGTATGATAGCTACCCCGCCAGGAGATGCGAGAGCATCCTGGCGATCTTTCCGAAAAACAACATACTGGCGGAGGAAGTTTGTGTGTCTGGGATTTAGGTGTGTCTCCTGTACACACAGCACTTTTGGACACAATTTACTAAGGAGCTCCTGTATGTCGTCTAGGTTGTGTAATAGTCCTCTGACGTTCCATTGTAATATTGTGTCCATGTTGAAAGTGTACGTGTGCTGTGTGTCGCAAAAGGTGAAAGTGACTTATTTTACAGAGCCTTTGTCAGGCCCTGAAATTAGGGTTCTGTCTTTTTTGGAGCGGTCGAGGGGTTCTCGCCGCTCCTTTGGCGCTACCTGCGCCCTTCCGCTTGGAGTTGTGTCGATTGTCTCGTGCGAGGCATCGGACAAGCGTTCCAGCGAGCGGTGTGCGCGCAGTGTTGGCTTCGCCTTCAAAGACAAAGCCTTTGGCCCGACCAACCTGGAGGTCGAAGGGAGCTCCTTGACCTCCGAGGTGCCATGGTTGGAAGAAGCCTCTGGCGTGGCCATGTTCGAGGAAGGCAGGGCAGCCTTGGCTGCTCCCACCGTTGGGGCCGATGGCGGTAGCCTCGGCACACTACGCGTGGCTTCGGCAACCGCCTCATGCCGTTGTGGTGCTGCCCCCCGTTGCACCACTTCGGCGAAAGATGTTTTCGCGGTAATGTGCGGCGAGACACCCTGTCTTGCCACACGGAAACTGATGTTGTGTGTGACTTTGATTGTTAAAATTTATTTTTCTTTTTTCCACGCAGCACAGGACCTGGAAATGCCGGATGGTCACCGTCGCAGTTGGCGCAGTGTACCTCGGCCTTGCAATCATCATCGGTAGAGTGTCCCGTCGTGCCGCATTTTGCACAGGTTAGCTGCCCTCGGCAACTCTGCGAAGCATGTCCGAACCGTTGACACTTGAAGCACCGTCGCGGGTTAGGAATGTATGGTCTCACGCGTAGTTTCAGGTAGCCGGTCTCAATTTCATCTGGTAGAGTGCTTGAGGCGAAGGTTAGGATATTGTGCCGGATTCGTAGCTCTTTGTTTTCGCGTCGGATTTTTATGCGCTGCACCTGTACGACGTTCTGATCTTTCCATCCATTAAGGAGTTCCTCGTCTGATAGATCCATTAGGTCGTCGTCTGACACGACACCCTTGACGGTGTTCATCGTTCAGTGAGCCGTGACAGTTATGGGCTTGTCCCCAAATGGTACAAGGCTTGCCAATTTCTGAAACTGTGTCTTGTCCTTAACCTCTAGCAGAATGTCCCCACTGGCCATCTTGGTGGCCTTGTAGCCACTTCCGATGGTCTCTGTGAGACACCTGGACACAAGGAACGGTGAGATGTTGCGGGCTTTCTTGTCTGGATTCTCGCAATGAATGACATGGTACTTGGGGAACGGGTCTTGTTTATTGGAGAGAGAGAATGCGTTTGCATCGGTGCGCCCCCTTTTAAGGGGGCGATCAAAACAGAAAGGGTTTGGTGATCCCATGAGAAAATGTGGTTTTTCGGCAACGACGCCTACCACCCACCACGGAGCCCAACAAGGGGACGTGGCAGAGCATGTAAACAGGTCTGCACAACGCCAGTAGTACGCCGTTACTATAACCTAATATATCTATCCAAGGTTGGACATGTACACCAGGTTAACCCTTGCCGCCGAGAAAGTGGAAGTAAACAGAAGAGATGAGTAGACAGGAAAGATTAAAAGTGAGAAAGACGAAGACGTGGAGGGAGAGAGACAGGAAAAGGCGACTGCCGATTTCCCCTGGGTGGGTCAGCCCAAGGGTGCCGTCTACGTGAAGCCGGGGCCAAAGGGGTGTGTTGCCTCTGTCGGGGGGCCTTAAAGGTCCAGTCACCCGGCGTCGGCTCCACCCCCAGGATCCCCTTTTCCCCGGACATGGGAAAGCCACGCACGGCGAGGCGCGGGAGGGGGTCGAAACCCCCCCGTTAGCTCGGGTCCGTAGTGTCGCTACACACCAAACGCCTGCTTCCGCAGACGCCCCTGCGGGGAAAGAGGTAGAAAGGAGGAGGATGCCAGAGTGAGAAAGAAAGGCAACGAAGAAGAAGATAGGAAGACTGAGAAAGAGAATGAAATAGAGGGAACGAAAAAAAAAGAAATATACAGAGACAAAAAAGGCACACAATGACAGAGAGAACAAAAAACAAAAAAAAGAGGAAGAAAGAAAGAATAAAACTGCCGTATTGGAGCGAGCTCCGCATGCTACCATTGGCTATGCTATATGTGATTTTGCCTGAGTTAATATAATCATGAAGGCGCTCGAAGAATAAGAGGAAGAAGACTTCTCTTTCGCGCGAGGATGTGCATGCTACAGTTGGCTACGCTATATGTGGGTTTGCCTGCGTTAATATCATCATCAAGGCGCTCGAAGAAGAACAGGAAGACATCTGTTTCGCGAGAGCTGCGCTTGTAGCGGTCACCTCTGGAACTAAGGTTACGCGTACGGCGCGGGACTTCGCCTCAGCTTAACCTGGCGACCCAGCTCCTAAAAGAAAAAAAAATGAAAGGCAACTGGTTTTGCTGCGTCCCTGGATGCGCAAAGCGTACGGCGGGAGGTAAAGTACAACTCCCTTCCAGATTAGCCCCTCAAACACACGTGAGTCGTTAAATGGGCTAAACTTCGCAACCAGAGAACTGAGTCCATACAGCTATGCGGCACCTATTTTGTGTCCGAGTAGCTGCTTGTTGGGAAGAAATCTTATTTTGCATTTGTCACGTTACCTTTCTCCACTCGATAAGGTCGGTGTGTAAAAAGAATTAGGAGTGGTTAGACAATCGTTTTTAATATTGCGGTTTCAAAACCTCCATCGCTTTATTCCACAACCGAAGCTGCGACAAGGTCTCTCTGTGCACTTCACAGTTTCAGGACTTTCGGTCTCCGTGAGTTTCGTTCCGGTTTATTCAGGGGAAAACCTTGGATACCTCATCAAACTCGAAAAGTTACCGTCGGCATCAACACGTGGGATGCGAAATATCGTCACTATGTGTTGATGGCACCCTATGACGCCGTAATGACGTTAGAAATCGCCAAAATTGCTGACCGCATCACATGATGATATCGTTGCTTAGTCAAAGATAGGCCGATCCCGGAGGCACTGCACAACCTCGTGAGGTGCAGAAAGCGTCCAGTTCCTCCCATCAGGGGAGCAGTGCAGAACCGGGTTGGGTGTAAAAGGATTTCGGGGGGAGGGAGGAGGATGCAATACAATCGCCGGAGAAGGGGGATATGGCTTTCGCCTTCCTGCCTTCTTAGGCAAATGTGGATGAAGCAGATGAAGGAGTTGAAGTGCTCAGCGAAATCATGCTCGGGCAACATGACACATCGGAACCACTGTACACGATGAACGCCTTGCAGGTCAGTGACACCTGTGCAGTTATCCTGCTTGTGACTGTGGACGAAATACTTGGGCGTCGCAAGACGAAATCAGGACATGTTAGATATAGTTTAATGTTCTATATGCTTGCGGTAACAACTTGTTTGAGCGTATGAAACTTCTCCTGTTTTGCTTACGATGCCCGCTCCTAGCAGTGGGCTCTCGGCATTATAGCTCACACGATCAAGTGTCATCGCCCACTTGCACCGTATACAAGGTCACAGATTGCACAATGCTCACGCCGCTGTGCTTCTTAGGAGTAGATCTCTTTAAGCTTTTCGTTGCGCGGAGTAGTACGAACAATTATTCTCATCATCATGAACCGCCACGCGCTCGCTTCGTCATTTTCATCTTGTGCTTCGCTCCCAAAACACATGCGGCAATTTCTCCGGCGTGGGCTTTTATAACTCTGATGGGTGAAGGAAAGAACAATTGCAGAGAGAGAGAGAGAAAGCGAGAGAGAGACAGAAAGAAAGATATCAAAAAAGAGAAAATCAATGGCGAAAAAAAATTCTGATCAGCTGGCGGCGTTCAAACCCGCTTACCCACGATCCGAAGGCGGGGGTCCTAACCACTCGGCCTTCCGGGCACGCTAGCAGAGCACAGCATAGACATGTATATATAGTATGGCAAGTTCGCGGGAAAGGGAAGTGTGTGTGAGGAGGATACATGGGAGTGTGATGAGGAGAGAAAGGAGGAGGGGAGAGAGTAAACCATAGCAAACAGGGAAAAAAGAGAAAGAGAAAGTGAGATAGAGATAGATATAAAGAGAGAGAAGCAGATAGAAAGACAAAGGAATCGATAAATGGAGAGAGAGAGAAACAAGGGCAAGAAGGAGAACGAAAAAAAAGAGAAATATACGGCGACAAAATGACGTCGAATAAAGACAGATGAAAGAAACAGAAAGAGAGAAGGAACAAATAGAAAATTAAACCGAAGCAAGTAGGGGGGCTGCGCGTCAAGCTCCGCACTACCTTCATGCTTGGCACCACTAGTTTGAAGCATCACGTAATAACAGTCACGTGACAAAAATCACATAACATCTGTTGACGTGACTAAAATCACACAGCACTCACGTGACTAAAATCACGTAACGTGATTTAATTTCTGAGGCGGGAGTGCAATCTTTGCTTCTAAATTTTGACGGAAAGAAAGACAGAGGTCCGGATGACATTCCTAATGATTTTTGAAACGTTACGCTGAGCCTTGTAGTAAATATATTTCTCCCATAACCAGAAATTGATCGAATAATGTCAAATTCTATCTGAATGGAAAATTGCCAAGATAATTCCCGTACACAAATGAGGGGATAAACAATCCCCGAACAACTAGCCCCCAATCTCTCTAACATATGCACATGCGGTAAAATTCTTGAGCTTATTTTCTAACTCAGTATGTTGATGATAACGAAC
The DNA here is from genome assembly GCF_013339695.2 of Rhipicephalus sanguineus. Classification (NCBI taxonomy): domain Eukaryota; kingdom Metazoa; phylum Arthropoda; class Arachnida; order Ixodida; family Ixodidae; genus Rhipicephalus; species Rhipicephalus sanguineus. The sequence continues at coordinate 98,432,326 of NC_051185.1, read as the reverse complement.
TAATCCATCCTTGCCAGCACGACTTTAGAAGCGGATTATCCGCTGTAACGCAGCTTGTAGAATTTGTACATGCTATTTCGCAGGGTATCAACAATCAGTCTCAACTTGACATAATTTTCCTTGACCTTTCCAGAGCGTTAGACGGTGTATCACACTGGAAATTTATCTACAAACTTGAATATTCATTTGCAATGGAGCTGTCAAGAAATGGATCGCGAAAATATTTGGATGGATCGCTACCAATTTGTCCAACTTGATGGACACACCTCCGATATTATTCCCGTACTATCAGGTGTTCCCCAGGCATCCGTGCTGGCAGCACTTTTATTTTTGCTCTTTTTTATGATATAGCCAACCAATGTGAACTCAAAATGAGAATATCCTCCGATAACTGCTCGCTCTACCACGAAGTCCAAAGTAAACTCAACAGCACCCTAAACAATGTGTTTCAGTGGTGTCACGATTACAACATGATCGTTAACAAAGAAAAGTCTCTATGTCCGTTACCAAGAAAGAATTTCCACTCGAATTCACACATGCTTCCGACAGCGCTGCACTGCATTCTCTTAACGAATACCGATATCTGGGTATCAACGTCACATCCGATTTGAATTGAAAAATGCACGTTCAGCATACAGCAAAAAAAAAATGACACCAAGAAGCTCTTCAATAGGGACGAATGCCATCATTTAGGTGGCGTAGCGCCTGTTTCCGAATAACCAGGGCAAGGCCTGCCTGTAAGAAATACAAAAAATGAGAGAAAATCTTGTACAAAAGATAAAATAGCTAGAAGAGGACGGTTTAATAATGTAAACCACAATAGTTACGTAGTTGCATACTGATACAACATCCAACGCACAATACTTTTTTTCAGTTTTCATGAATTTCGAGTACAACGTACGAAGGCAGTGAAAATGATAAACTTACCTTCAAAGATACTCAACAGAGGCGAGTTGTTTGGAGATCCAGAAAATATAGAAAATATTGATGGCACATCATCGTGACGGTATCTGTCTCTGCAGCTTTGCAGAAGGGAAGCTGCGATGGAGTCTTGCATGTAGGCTGAGGTGTCCATTTTTCCGTAGGAAAGCTGCGATGCTGGGTCTGGTGAACAACCGTTCCGCCGAAACAAACTTCCATGTGCGGCCACAATTGCAGCACATGAGCGAAGTATGTTCTTCACTCTTTCGCTGATAGCCTGTGCACATCGCGGTACTCGATGTCCACGAAATCAGAGCAAGAGAGATCGCAAGTGACGAACACGGTCCGCACTCGTGACGCTGGTGAGCAATTCTGAAGAAGAAAGTGCGGCGCGGAGGGATACACAACAAGAACCAAAGTGACCCTCAGAAATTTACGCTGGTGTAACTGCCAATAAATTCTGCGAAGCTTATTTGTGAACTATCAAGTTGTCATGGCGCAATATTAGCACCCTATAAAATACAAATTGATCTGTTCTCGCGTTATTTTCTTGATCGCAACAGTAGACGGGCCTCCTTGCACCTGTGCAGAGAAAGTTTGCGACATGCGTTCTCAGAATTCTTCCCCCCTCATGGTCTCACCACGTGCAAATACTACCGCCCGCGACTTACCAGACAGGCGAGTTTCGGAACAATAGGGCGCGCCTTTTCCCCCCGCGGTCGGGAGAGCAGCTTAAAAATGCACGACCGTTGAAAGACGCGTTCGCCAAATCCGCAATCTTTTCGCGTAAGCCGGCTACCACGACGTGTTTTATCCCCATTTTTATCGTACTTCTCATGAATAAATAGTAATAAAATAATAATAATAAAGACACTGCCTGTCAAAGCATTGAATACACATTCCGATAAACATTGAATCAAGGGTATTTTTGCTAATTTTGGAATGCAGCATTTTAGCGCATCATTGAAGCAAATGCACGTGTCGCACTTGACCGCGACACAATCCGTCTACACAGTTCAGAAACACGTGCGCCGCACAGTCAGTGCCTGAAAGCATATGCTTGCATGCAGTTTTATGTAATACAATGCTGCTCCACTGAGTGCTGTATCCTCAAGTTTGGTTTATGCCTAATTCAGGACCCTTGTTAACGAACGTGTCTTACAGAAAATGGAAAAATATGCGTAAGAGAAAACTGCAGCCAATAGTGGTGCTGGCCATATGACACACACATGCACGCACGCACGAGCGCGCACATACACACACACACACACACACACAATAAGTTTTGTGAATTCTACCCCAGAAGCTAATGTAGGTGTCAACATCCCTCATTGAGAGCGCTCAATACTAGGTCAAATAAATGTGTAGTGACCGTGGGTCAATTAAAACTTTCTTAATGTATGTCAATTAAAAATGAAATGAGCGAGAGTCAACTGAATATTTCAAACCTAATGTCAACTCAATGTTTATCGAGGGCACTCGTTAGAAGTTGCCGTTTAATTGACCAGCTATTGAGTCAAAAAAGGCCTCGGTTCGGGGTCAATTGACACGCAAAGTTCATTTTTGTAAGGGGTGCGCGCGCAAAAGGATGTTGTAAGAGGTGTAGATGAAAGCGGATGATTATGTGCTGCACTGCCACTTGTCAAGATAACAAAAAAAGCCAGCTGGTTCGAGGGCTAGATTGAGATGAAAGGGAATTTTAAAGATAACATTGAGAATTAAGTGCTGTCCTGCCACTTATAAAGAGAAAAAGGCGAACTATTGATCAAGAAAAGATTGTGAGAGGTTTGAATGAGAGCGGATGAAAAAAAAAACAACTCCTGTGTTGATCCTATATGCCGCCATATAGGTCCTGGGCGGCCCTATTTGTATCCTATAACCGCCATATGGGTCCTCTATAGGTCCTATTTGAGTCCTATATACCGCCATATGGGTCCTCTGTAGGTCTTACTTGCGTCCTATATACCGGCATATGGGTCCTGTTTAGGTCCCATTTGGATCCTGTTTGGATCCTATATACCCCCACACGGTCCTATACAATTCCTATATTTAGTCCTGTAAGTCCTGTATAAAAGCATACGGATCCTGTATGAAACCATATAGGTTTTTTCAGTAGGAATAGCTTCTGGCGTTTGTTTCACATATACGTCCGATATTAGAGTATGCAAACATTGTCCGCTTCCTGTAGACATATACCTGCGTATCTACACTAAAAAGTGTGCATCGTAAAGCTGTTCAATTTGTTGACAACGGACACCGACGCACAGATTCACCTACTGCACTATTGCGACGCGCAGGGCTCGACCCTTTATCCAGCAGATCGAAGCTTCGCCGCCTTAAGTTTCTTTGCTTACTTTTGCACAATTCATTCAAGATTAAATCCTCAGACCAAATCAATATACGTCAATGTATGATCATCCGACACAGACACCCACTCACTCTTGATGAATTTATTTGCATGGAGAACACTTCATACTATTCCTTTTTTCCGTTAACAGTGCGTGAGTAGAACGCGCTGGACGGCTCAACTGCGTTGCAAACGATAGTCTAAATATTTTTAGAACTTGCCGAGCTTTACATTAGAACATCGGCCTGACGAATGGATGACACACGGGTGCTAGATGCTTTGCTTTGTAAGACTAATTTCTAAATAATTTACTGCTTGTTTGGTGCTCAACTATGTGTGCAGCCCATGCAAATTTTCTACATTTGGCATGTATGTTAGTAGATACTTATCTATGTCCAGTCACCTATGTATATACTGTACCTACATTTGCACTGTAAAATTTATGTATCGCGATTTCTTGTCCCTCGGCTTTAAGTGTGCCCCCATGTAGAAATCCCATTAGGGGTTGACAGTATACTGACAATATTATTAAAGTAAATAAATAACTTCTCACGTGACTAGAATCATGTAACATCATGAACTACACGCGTGAGTAGTTCAAGGAGAGAGGGGAGAGGGGGAGGGGGAAGTGGAGAGGGTTTTCGCATGCGCAGTAAGAGTGGTCACGCCGCACACCACCACCACCACCGGATTGAACTCCGTTATAAGATGCTTCACATCTAAAATGACATAACATCCCTACTGAAAATTCCTATATATACAGGACTCATACATATGATGTTATTGGATACAGGTCGTATAGGGGATACGGCTTTATAGGTGATACAGGTTTATAGGTGATACAGGTTTATAGGTGATATAGGTTGTATAGGTGATATAGGTCATACAGGTGATACAGGTAGGTTGATTATATGGGTGTTACAGATGATATGGGTAATATGGGCCGAATCAGCGATTTGGGTCACAAATGACGTGCAGCAAAGGAACATATTGATAAAGACATGCCAGTTTATGAAGCGTGTAATAAAAGCAAATATATACAGCAATTAAAGATGTAATGATATCTCGCAGCAGTCTAATTATAAGAATGTAAGAATTCACTGTTGCACTTACATATATACTTGAAGAAAAACGATCAGGCAACAATATTTGGTAACTGATTATTTATTTAAATCTTTAAGCATCTCCGCAATAAAACGGTTCATCTTTTTCAAACGTTCAGCTCCCGGCACTTCGTTGGGCTTCTCGGCCACATACTTGTTGAAGGCACCTGTCGAATAATGAGCAGGAATGTGAAGGAATTTTAAGCACTCATAAGTTCACATGTACGGTAAAAATGAATGCCATTACATTAAGCGAAATTAATGAAGCATGAAATACTCAATTGCATGAAATACTCCTTCATAGCCCCTAGTTGACACAGTCAGCAAAAACAGGTGCTGTACACAATTGTGTACATAGCGTGTCAAAGGGTAAGAACACTTCAGAACTGCAAAACTTTGGTGATGTATACCACAATAGTTACGTAGTTCCATATTGATACAACATCCAACGCACAATACTTTTTTTCAGTTTTCATGACACTTTCGAGTAGAAAGTACGAAGGCAGTGAAAATGATAAACTTACCTTCAAAGATAATCAACAGAGGCGTGTGGTTTGGAGATCCAGCAAATACAGAAAATGTTTATCGCACATCATGGTGACGGTATCTGTCTCGGCAGCTTTGCAGAAGGGAAGCTGCTGGAGTCTTGCATGTAGGCTGAGATGTCCATTTTTCCGCAGGAAAGTTGCGATGCTGGGTCTGGTGAACAACCGTTCCGCCGAAACAAACTTCCATCTACGGCCACAATTGCAGCACATGAGCGAAGTATGTTCTTCACTCTTTCGCTGATAGCGTGTGCACATCGCGGTACTCGATGTCCACGAAATCAGAGCAAGAGAGATCGCAAGTGACGAACACGATCCGCACTCGTGACGCTGGTGAGCAGTTCTGAAGAAGAAAGTGCGGCGCGGAGGGATACACAACAGGAACTAAAGTGACCGTCAGAAATTTACACTGGTGTAACTGCCATTAAATTCTGCGAAGCTTATTTGTGAACTATCAAGTTTTCACGGCGCAATATTAGCACCCTATAAAATACAAATGGATCTTTTTTCGCGTTATTTTCTTGATCGCGACAGTAGACGGGCCTCCTTGCACCTGTGCAGCGAAAGTTTGCGACATGCGTTCTCAGAATTCTTCCCCCCTCATGTTCTCGCCACGTGCAAAGACTACCGCCCGCGACTTACCAGAGAGGCGAGTTTCGGAACAATAGGGCGCGCTTTTTCCCCCCACGGGGGAGAGCAGCTTAAAAATGCACGACCGTTGAAAGACGCGTTCGTCGAATCCGCATTCTTTTCGCGTAAGCCGGCTACCACGACGTGTTTTATCCCCATTTTTATCGTACTTCTCATGAATAAATAGTACTAAAATATTAATAATAATAAAGACACTGCCTGTCAATGCATTGAATACACATTCCGATAAACATTGAATCAAGGGTATTTTTGCTAATTTTGGAATGCAGCATTTTAGCGCATCATTGAAGCAAATGCACGTGTCGCACTTGATCGCGACACGATCCGTCTACACAGATCAGAAACACGTGCGCCGCACAGTCAGTGCATGAAAGCATATGCTTGCATGCAGTTTTATGTAATACAATACTGCTCCACTGAGTGCTGTATCCTCAAGTTTGGTTTATGCCTAATTCAGGACCCTTATAACGAACGTGTCTTATAGAAAAATTGAAAAATATGCGTAAGAGAAAACTGCAGCCAATATTGGTGCTGGCCATATGACACACACGCACGCACGCACGCACGCAGGCACGCACGCACGCACGCACGCGCGCACACACACACACACAATAAGTTTTGTGAATTCTACCCCAGAAGCTAATGTAGGTGTCAACATCCCTCATTGAGAGCGCTCAATACTAGGTCAATTAAATGTGTAGTGACCGTGGGTCAATTAAAACTTTCTTAATGTATGTCAATTAAAAATAAAATGAGTGAGAGTCAACTGAATATTTCAAACCTAATGTCAATTCAATGTTTATTGAGGGCACTCATTAGAAGCTGCCGTTTAATTGACCAGCTATTGAGTCAAAAAGGCCTCGGTTCGGGGTCAATTGACACGCAAAGTGCATTTTTGTAAGGGGTGCGCGTGAAAAAGATGCTGTAAGAGGTGTGGATGAAAGCGGATGATTATGTGCTGCACTGCCACTTGTAAAGATAAAAAAAAGCAAGCTGGTTTGATAACTAGATTGAGATGAAAGGGAATTTGGAATATAACATTGAGAATTAAGTGCTGTCCTGCCACTTATAAAGATAAAAAGGCGAACTATTGATCAGGAAGAGATTGTGAGAGGTTTGAATGAGAGTGGATGAAAGAAAACAACTCCTGTGTTGATCCTATATGCCGCCATATAGGTCCTGGGAGGCTCTATTTGTATCCTATAACCGCCATATGGGTCCTCTGGAGGTCCTACTTGCGTCCTATATACCGCCATATGGGTCCTGTTTAGGTCCCATTCGGATCCTGTTTGGATCCTATATACCCCCACACGGTCCTATACAATTCCTATATTTAGTCCTGTAAGTCCTGTATAAAACCATACGGGTCCTGTATGAAACCATATAGGTTTTTTTCGTGGGGATATCACGGTGGCACAGCGTATTGAGTTCCATTCCATTGGTTTCGGACTGCCACGGCGCCGCTCAGCCCACGTGGTTTTCGAGCCGGAGAGAGAGACGTGCCTTCTACAGCGCTGTTCGCACGTAAACAAGGGTGAAGAATCGTCATCATCATCATCATCATGAGCCTGTCTACGCCCACTGCAGGGCAAAGGCCTCTCCCATGTTCCTCCAATCAACCCGGTCCTGTGCTTTCTGCTGCCACGTTATACCTACAAACTTCTTAATCTCATCTACCCGCCTAATTTTCTGTCTCCCACTCACTCGTTTGCCATCTCTTGGAATCCAGTTAGTTACCCTTAATGACCACCGGTTATCCTGCCGACGTGCTACGTGCCCGGCCCATATCCATTTCTTCTTCTTGATTTCAACTATGATGTCCTTAACCCCCGTTTGTTCCCTGACCCACTCTGCTCTCTTCCTGTCTCTTAAGGTTACACCTATCATTTTCCTTTCCATCGCTCGCTGCGTCGTCCTCAATTTAAGTTGAACCCTCTTTGCAAGTCTCCACGTTTCTGCTCCGTAGGTAAGTACCGGTAAGATGCAGCTGTTATATACCTTGCTCTTAGGGATAGTGGTAGATTACCATTCATGATTTGATAATGCTTGCCGCATGAGCCCCAACCCCTCCTTATTCTTCTAGTTATTTCACTCTCATGGTTCGGCTCCGCGGTTACTACCTGTCCTAATTAGACGTACTCCTTTACAACTTCCAGTGTCTCGCCACCTATCGCAAAGCGCTGTTCTCTGCCAAGAATGCGCGGAATAAAACCAACCCCTATACATAGCCTTCATAGATTACGAGAAGGCATTGATTCGGTGGAGACATCAGCAGTCATGCAGGCACTGCGGAATCAAGGGATCGACGAAGCCTATATAAACATAATGGAAGAATTCTACAGCGGATCCACAGCCACTATAAACCTCCATAAAGAAAGCGACAGAATCCCAATAAAGAAGGACGTACGGCAGGGAGACACGATCTCTCCAGTGGTATTCACCGCGTGTTTACAGGAGGTTTTCTGGGCCCTAGATTGGGAAGAGTTAGGGATAAGGGTTAATGGAGAGTATCTCAGTAACCTGCGATTCGCTGATGACATTGTATTGATGAGTAACGCGGGAGACGAATTACAGCTCATGATTACTGAACTGGATACGGAAAGTAAAAGAGTAGGTCTGAAAATTAATGTGCATAAAGCTAAAGGGTGGAGAATATGCTCAGTCAACATGAACGGCTTCCTGCTTCACCGAGGATTTACAGAGAGTGACGTCAGGGCGCCTCCTCAGTTCTTGCTTCTTCCATTATTAGCCACAAGTAGCGGACAGTGTGATTCTTAATGCGAGATAGGTCCGCCTTTCGCTGTAATCCATAATGCTTAGTTAGAAGAAAGGACGAAATATTTACTTTCAGGGGATAGTGTAATGCTCAGTACTAGAAGAGGCAATGATTTGCTGGGAAGTTTGTTCATCCGTTATCGGTATCGCGTTTCAGACATATATCATCACTGTAGTTAGCGGGAAGCCGCATGATTGAGCTGTGAAACTATGGCGGTAGAAGAGGATAAGGATTAAGTATACCGTATCTTGTTAAGTGGCTCCAATGATAGTGTAACAGTGGAATGTGAAGGACAGCTGCGCACAGCTCTCTCATAAAAGAGTAAATACTATTTCGAAACAATATTCACACTTTGCTTTAAGCCCACGTTTTGTTGCAAAGTTTTGAGCTGCGCGGCATCGTCAGTGTAAGCAGGGCTGCATACAGTGACCACCTTGTACATGCACCACTTCTGCGCGAAGACGCCTCTACCCAACTCATGAAAATTTCGCGGTTGTAAGGAAAGACCACGAGGACTCAGTGGAGTGGTATGTAGCTAGTCAATTAAAAAGCCAGCATGACATCAAGACAGCTGCTTCTCATGTATGTGATGACGTAGTACATATGACACGCGTGTCATGATAGACTATAATTCATGCTCGTGGTATACTCATGTTTTGGTATAGAGTCAACGAAATGATGAAAGCAGCAAAACGTGAGTGGCAAGATAGATAGATAGATAGATAGATAGATAGATAGATAGATAGATAGATAGATAGATAGATAGATAGATAGACAGATAGATAGATAGATGGATAGATAGATAGATAGATAGATAGATAGATAGATAGATAGATAGATAGATAGATAGATAGATAGATAGATAGATAGATAGATAGATAGATAGATAGATAGATAGACAGATAGATAGATAGATGGATAGATAGATAGATAGATAGATAGATAGATAGATAGATAGATAGATAGATAGATAGATAGATAGATAGATAGATAGATAGATAGATAGATAGATAGATAGATAGATCAGTACGCTTCCGTTTGGTAAACAAGAGCTTCGCATTGAGTGGTGCCCGGCAGCATGCCATACAGGTCACAGATGTGGTGTCTATACTGTGACGTCAGATGACATCACAGCATGGACAACTACAGGCAGCCTAGCGGAGAAAGAAGGTAGATTACAACAACTAGCTAGAAGCATAGAAGCGTACACAAGGATACGGGGACTTCAATGCTCAGCGGAAATGTCTGAACTTATTCGCTTCACAAACAGAAAAGCACAAAGGATGGACCCGAGTCTAAAGCTGGAAGCCAGGCTAGAAGAAAAAAAAATTGGCAGGTCCCACGTACCGTGGGAATCAATGTTATGTGAAGCATGCGCAGGAAGGTGACTGTGTTTCAATTTTTCACATTGAGCGAAACGTTACGGAATGGCAGTAGAGAAATGCGCAAATGGTATACGCACACACATATCTTGAAGAGTGGCAAATGTGTTATATAACTAGTTGTTTACAGTTGCTTAACGATACCAACGGCAACATAGCTGTTACCAACACCAGACGCAGTAAGCTGATATGTAGTGCTTATATTCTTCAATACTAGATAGCGCGAATTCGAATAGGACAATGAAGGGCCACAGATGCACAAGACAGGCGTTACTCGAAACTTAACTTTATTTAGAAAAGTGTCCCTAGATATATACACAGCCGAGTGGCACGCGTAGGCGCACTGCCCATACGTTACAGTCGCAGTTGCAGTTGTTAGAGTTGCGTTACAGTTGTTATGCTTAACTTATCCGTTATGATGGAGAACGCACGCACGTTTCATGAACCCGTGTGCATGTGTAGAAGGGGTCTTGGCAGTTCTTGAATAAGGTCATCATAATCGTGATCAGTGAGCATCAGCAGCTGGACAGGACTTATTATCGGATCCGTTCGTGATCGCTGCTACGAACGGTTAAGTGTAGTGAAGTGCGAGGTATAGCAGAGCTGGTGGAAACCGCAGATGGCTTTTACGAAGAAATGATCTATGATATACCTGCTGTCCTGGACGTGGCACCGAGGTCTTCTGAAGCCCTGTCCACATCCAAGCAGTCTTTCGTGCCGTCTATGAACCAGGCCTTGTTGGGATTTGATAAATCAATGCTGAAGTTACCGGTAGTCATGAAGGACATGGTCTTTTAGGCGGACTTATTGTAGGAAGCATTGAAGCCAGTTTTTGCGTAAACGACGTGGATTACGCAAAAAGACGTGGACAAGTGAATGGTAGCCCAGTGTCTTCCAGGGGTGCTCTGTCTTCAGCTGCCTAACTTTTCTTGCGTCGGCTGCTGTGGTGTAGCAGTTAGGGTGCTCAGCTGCTGACCCGAAGGTCGCGGGTACGATCCCGGCCTAGCAGGTCGCATTTCGATGTAGGCGAAATGCTAGAGGCCCGTGTAGTGTGCGATGTTAGTGCACGTGAACGAATTCCAGATGGTCAAAATTTTCGGATCCCTTCACTACGGCGTCTCTCATAATCATATCGTGGTTTTGGGACGTAAAACCCCATTACTATTATTATCACTTTCGTTCCGTGTCAGTGTGTATGTTCGCGGTTATTGCGTTGACTGAGACTGTTATCACCTGTGGCACATACCCGCATAACATGGACTCTGGTGTACGAGTATGTGCCACACGTGACTGAGAGAAAGGGTTTCATGACGTACGCAATATGTATCTTGCGTTACTCGTGTCATACCCAGTGAATCGTGGTCGTCATACACTGATTCCCTGCTATGCAAATTTTGGTATATTACATCCTATGGAGACGACCAGGAGAGCTCCCAGACGTAGGCGGCTAGATTGACAGATAGATAGACAGATACGCAGATAGAAACGCCCAAAATACCTGAGGTTCGCTAAGAAATGCTTCACATTTAATATCATTCCGGAGAAAGATACCACGACAATACTAGCTATGTGGCTCAAGCTAATCAGAGATGTCTGCGCACACTAAATAAACTCAAAACAGCGGCACGGCAGATTTAACGCGTGATCTCGCGCATAACATACAACTGTAAGGGCATGAGAGAACACGATACCCTCCGACTGGTCAAAATTATCGTCAACAGTCGTATTACATGCTCACTTCTGTATAATAATATGAACAGGGAAGAGAAAGAATAAAGCAAACAAAATAATAAGAATGGTTTACATGACAGCCCTAAGATTACCGCGGAATACTTCAAACGACGAGCTATTGGCGCTTGGTCTTCATAAACCAATTGAAGAACTAATTGGTTCACAGCTACAAGCACAAGAAAATCGCCTTCTCCAGACTCCAGCTGGCAGAGCCATCGTAACGAAACTAGGGCGCGATGCATTATTACAAAACATCAAGAAACTAAAGAGGTACCAAAGCAACTTAGGCAATGGTACACACTATCACCAATACCAAAGAACATGGATCCTACTCTGCATGCTGGGAGATGAAAGGCCAGGGCGGAATACAATCACAAAATATATGAACACGGCGCGATTCATTGACTCTGCGCCTTATCAGACCGATGCAAGAAAGGCTGTGTCTGCAGTCACAGACCTTAGAGGGAAAATTACAGCCTGTGCTTCAATAGATCGAGCCTCGACAACAGAAGCGGAAGAGATCGCCACAGGCCTTGCAATAAAAGAGGGATGGACGCAAACCGTTCCATGGACCATCTTTACTGACTCACGAAAGGCTTGCAGAAACTATCTAAATGGCGAAATTGGGGCACAGGCGCTCCGAATATTGCTTGAGACTGAATGGGACCACAATATGAAATACGTCCAGACTGACCTGGGAACCGGGGCAGGATGGCGTGACTGGGAACCTGCATGCGGAGGAGGCGGCTCGCAGCTTTACACATCACCAAGCCACCATCTACTCTGCAATAGAAGACCCTACAGACCTAGACCTTTGCTACGCTGTGATTCTAACATACTAGAGAGAAAATTTCATAGAGAAAATTTCTATAGAGAAAACTTCTATAGAGAAAATTTCAGGGCCGGGCTGTCTAGCCCGGCCCGGAAAGATCAGCTACGACTGTTCCAAAGAGCTGAACGGATGGCTCGTGCCAATGGGGCCTTGGAATAGCGGCACTACCCTGCCGGACAGACTGCGCTTTTCATCCCCATATTCCCTGCGGAGCACTGGAGTTCTAGCCTGTCTGGTTTCTGTACACAATAAAGTTTTACTACTGCTCCTACTACTACTACTTCATACTGGCTACCGCACAATGAGCCTGTTTGAGGGCGCAGCTTTTTGATGCGCGCAACAGTCTTGTCACGTATCACTTTTAGGATTCCGCGGGCTTTATTTATCAACCGGAAAAAATGAGCGCGCAATTAGTACGTTTGGAAAATAACGCACTTGGATGTCACTTGAACAAGCCTTCATATGCCTCATTGGCATTTTGTTAATTAAGTGAGTACTTGTCGAGTTACAAATATAATTATCACTAATTAATTATACCCCATCATTGAAATATGAAGCAGTGGCTGCTACAGTGGCTGCTACAGGTCTCTAAGCAAGCAAAAGACAGTCAACTGTCCATTCATTGCAATGAATGCGGCTGCCAGCCATCTTTTAAAGATTCTAGTTTCCTATCAAAGTACTATGACGAACGTGCGCGTCTCGTTTCTGAAGCGTATCACATTTGTAAAGGTGGCGAGGCATGTGTTAGCCTCCCCTCGATTTCACTGCTTCCGAAGGAGATATCATGTCTGTCGAGTTAAGAATTTCTTGCCTTTGCGCAGGCTGACCGGGCTTTTTCTGCTTTTTTGTTATGCTTTCTTTAGTCATGGTGGAGTATAAATATGCGGACTGGTGGAATAAAGCACATTTGGTTGATAGTCAGCGCCGTGTTTGTGCCCTTTCTTTGTCCCGTCTCATAGCGCTGTTTTCTACTTGAAGTCATGCACCAACCAGCCCAAATTCGTACCCTACTGCAGTTCACTTCTACTACATCGGGCTGTTTTTCGTGTTCACGCCTTTCTCGTGCTTACGTTCGTAATTCGTCTGCATAAGCCTGCTCGCCACTGCAACTTGTAGAGCTACACCTACTCGCTCAAGCATTCCTACCTGCCGCCTGAAGTTACCTGTCTTTTCGGGGCTCTGATGCCTTCAGAAAGCCATGTCAAAAGAATGTGCCGCATTTTGCGATCAGAGGCATTCCGACAGGTTTTCTTCTTCACGGACTGCCTGCAGATTGTGAACTACAGTGAAATGTCTTCAGCCAGTGCCCAAAGAAAGTTTTTAGGAGACTTGCGATTGGCATCTCAGACTGCTGACTTCGTTTGGGGCAACCTGGTCGTTCGTCTGCCGAGGAGCAGACGTCAGAATTCAGAGCAAGGTAAAGATGTCAAGGTTCTCGAAGATGCCTCAGTTCCGAAGAACGTGGCTGATCTTCTCAAACTCGGGCCAAAATTCCGTGAGCACCCTGATTTGGACAAGACGGAACTACTCAGCCTCGTCGAACAGCTGCTAAAGCAAAGACGGATGAAGTTGACCGGTGCATCAGGGAAGGAGTGAACTGCCTGCCTCAGCGGGTTAAGAAAGGCGATGCGGTTAAGCTCCGCTCAGCGGTTGCTGTCCTTGGGGATGCCGGCCTGAAACTGTGACTTTTTTCTTTGCACCCAGCATGTTGTGTTGAATGAACCACACTTTGTAGTATTATGTGTCCGTAGCGTTGTGTGTGTCACTGTGTCATGCTTGCCTACGGGTTGATAAATTTTCTTTCATTGCATAAAGAGTATAGTTAGGAATGCGACGCGGTTGCGTCCGGAGTCGTGTACGAGGTGGCTGATTCTTGCGAATATATTTATTCAGCCATCCGCAGCGGACGTTACGATTCTTAATGTTTGTGAAGGCAACGCTTGCTGCATTCCGTAGTTCTGTGCATAAAAAAGGAAGTAATCTTTACTGCCAGGGATACCTAATAAGACATTTCGCTGAAAGAGGCAATGTTTTGACAGAAAGGTCGTTCATCGATCATAGGTATTGTGTTTTAGAGAAATGTCAGCGGCCAGCCGCATGATTTAGTTGAGAAACTATCAAGGTAGAATATGATAAACATACACTGTAACGTATAGTGGGTCCAATGAGCATCCCGCTGCATCGAGTGCTTCAATGAGAAATCTTGCATAGACGTATTCTTAAGGACTGTTCAACACAGCTCTCCAGTAACACAGTACAATAGTACTCCATTTCTTTCAAGTATTCTGCTAAACAGAGGCTGAGTTGCAGAATGCTCAGAAGCGTTTAGCTGCTGAGCACTGAAAATATACCGACACCTGCATAGCGTTCTCGCATAGTAGAAGATATAATACATTTATCATTCACCTCTTTAGTGCGAAATCTCTTCTACTCAACATATGCAAAACTCACTGATGACAGGAAGGAACACAGGCTTCACCTGGGCACACGGGAAGGGGATGAAGTTGGTAGGATTGTAATGAAATGGTCAACATTCCATGCCAACGGGTTCCTTATCATGTGTGCGAGGACGTAGGAAATGACATGCATCACATGATTTATCATTCATATCAGTTTTACACTCTTCTCACGGCGCCATGCTTTGTTTAAATGTACACAGAGCCAAGGCAGTGATGAGAGCACCAAAACGTGGGACAGTCACCGTTTCGCTATTCGCATTGACGATGATAGCTCAGACAGTTTCTCCTGGAATTACTCACTTAGCCGACTTTCGGGACTGATATCTCAGACTAATGAAACGATGGGGTGGTGGTGTTCAGGCACTGGTGTAGCCGGGGGGCCGAAGAGGGTTGCGGGAGATCCAGCCCCATTCCACCGAAATTTTTCAATTTCAGTACCCAGCTATGGGGTAGGATATAAGGGGTTGGAAAGAGGGCTCAGAGTGATGTCTCTGTAACTCTCGACGCTTGCGTTTCACTGTCGCTTCGCGGATTCAGAGAGACGAATTAGCTGTTCGGCAACGCTCACGTTTGAAACGTGCAGCCTGCTCAGTTTATATGTATCAAACGCGAGACCTGCGTTACCCTAACGCCAGACATCTCGTTTTCATAGTTATCCATTTATGTAAGCATATGTTACCCTGTGTATTACACCCTGCAATAATGCCTTCGGGCGCTGCAGGTACTTTAAACAAACAAATAAATAAATAAATAAATAAATAAATAAATAAATAAATAAATAAATAAATAAATACAGTGCGGTCCCTTAGGCTGCTCCGCAGTTAAAAAATTACAGTTTAGCAGCAAATCCGAAGCAATGAATGCGATAACGACAAATTGTTATGTTACACGAATGAAGGCTAGCAGCTAACTCTTTTGGATCCGATCTCGCGTAACTCTACAATGTATGCGGGACTTTAACTAAGAAAACGTCGTAAAGACCATTGTACAGATGCCAAGCCTCAGCGAAGTAATGCAGAGGGATGCAAAGCTAGGCGAGCATGGGTATGGTTTAGCACTGAAGGAACCTTCTCTACATTTCACCACCTGCATGTCTCCAACCCGCCTCCCTCCTCCACTAGCCTGCGCTATACTATGCTATACTCTCCCTCCTTCTCTCCCTTCTCCTCACCCTCCCTTCTTTTTTACACCCCTTACTATACTATACAATACATAGCTACGCTATGTATGATATAGTACATGTTTATATGTTCTTAATTGTTGTATTCTTCGCGCAGTGTAACATTGTCTGCTGAATGTATGCACCAACTCAACAACAACGCTGCACTTCGGCTGTTTGCGTGCTTCTATGTCCTTAGGTCTTGTCTTCTTCGCGCACTTCAAACGTTCCTGGTCAATCTATGAACCAATTAACCTTACCATGTCATACTTCTGCGCTTCGTGTGCGCCTGTGTCTATGTTCTTAAGTGATCTCTTCGCGCAGTTTGAATTTGTCAGCCCGACTGTACCTCGCCCGTTTGACCTCGGCTTGGGAAGAGGGCCACTCCAGGGAGAGAAGCGGTTCACGTGCCGTTTGTTGTCTCAACTCGAAGAGGTCAGAGTACAGCGCGTATAAAGGCATACGATCCGTCTGGCAATGTCTGCCGAACGGACCACGCCCTTTTGATGAATTCACGCTTGCTGCTCAAGCGATGCAGCCCTCCAATCACCCTCTTCTGGCATGGATGCTCCTTCGCCCGAGCAAAGACAGGTGGGAGATTTCCTCTCTGCTTGAGGAGCAATCGACGGCAGGCCTTTCACTCGGGTTCGTCTTATTGTATGCACCCTCCATGTGACGGAAATGACCGATTTGTTTAATCTGTCCACAGCCGCGTTCGTCGCCCCGGCTCGCGGCCTTTTACCCGCGGGTAGAACGTACGATGCGCGGGGCGATGCCACCAATATTGACTTTATATGGACATGACGGCAACGGCGACGGCAAAAACCACTGGCCATATAATTGCTATCGCAAAGAGTCACAGGAAGGACCTTCTGATTACACGGGTTCAAGAAGGCCGTGCGATTACAAGAAGCGCTGTGCCGTTTGCATGGGAGTTGTCCATTATTCATGGAGTATAATTATTAAATGCGAAGCATTTCTTAGCGAACCTCAGGCCCTTTGGCTGTTTCTATCCATCTATCTATCTATCTATCTATCTATCTATCTATCTATCTATCTATCTATCTATCTATCTATCTATCTATCTATCTATCTATCTAGCCGCCTACGTCTGGATGCTCTCCTGGTAGCCTCCATAGCTTGTAATATACCAGAATCCATGAATACCAGAATATACATGAATCACGCAAAATGCATGTAGCATACGTCATGAAACCCTTTCTCTCAGTCACGTATGGCACATACCCGCATATCAGAGTTAGTCTTATGCGGGTATGTGCCACAGGGGGTACAGAGTCTCAACCAGCGCAGTAACGGCGAACACACACATTGACACGCAAGCAAAGTGATAATAATAATATTTGTTGGGATTTTATGTCCCAAAACCACGATACGATTATGATAGATGCCATAGCGAAGGGCTCCGGAAATTTTGACCATCTGGTATTCTTTAACGTGCACCGAGATCGCACAGTACACGGGCATCTAGCATTTTGCCTTGATCAAAATGCGACCAACCGCCGTGGGCAGGATCGAACTCGCGACCTTCGGGTCAGCAGCCGAGCACTGTAACCGCTATTGGCCGCGAGATCGAGCGGAGTTGCCGCCTAGCGGCTTCTGGCTGAACCGTGCCTAGTATGGATTGCTCCATGCGTCGTCTGCTAGCCCCATTGTGTTTGCATGTGCGCGTACGTCATGCAGATCCTCAAAAGGCGGTTTGTTCCGTTGCGTTAGTGCAAGTTTAACCACTCGTACGTATGCCTAACACGATGTGAAGAAACATTTGGCTTTGATCGGCTGTATATGTACTGTAATAAGATCACAGAGTGCACTTGTCCGGAGTGATGTGTGTGGTCGTCGTACCCTCCGTTCACGAGATTCATATCAGTGTAGGTGCCGCTCCGTGGTTCAAGCGCATTGCAAAGTGCACTTGGCGTTGCCCTAAAGATGAGAAGTATTAAATATCATGTGAATATAGCCTTTTAGCGGCGCGGTGGTAAAAAGAAAGGCTCGCATGTACTTGAGCGCTCTGGTTAGGTGTTGTTTATACGTTACGCGACGAGCTTTAGTTGCGTACGGTCCTGGCCTCACTAGAGAGAAATATTTCTGTTAAATCACGTCTGACACTTCGGCACTTAAATTGTCCCCTAAAAATAACAGAAAATGAAATGACACGGAAATCGCAAACCTGAGTTGCCTTGCGCAATTTTAACTTGTGGCGAAATTTATACAAAAACACCCGTGTACTTAGTTTAAGCTGCGCGTTAAAGAGCCCTGGTGGTCAAAATTAATCCAAACGGCGTAGTTTACATTTATGTCGTATTCATTTCACGCGAAGTAACATCTTTTTTTCTTTACATTATCTTGGGCGCTTGTGTTGCGTTGCGTTGTTTAGATTGACGGAAGGCAGCGGCCATTATACGCATGAAAAAAACGTACTTTGGTCCCTTGAGATAACCGGGCCAAAGTCCCATTACTGTCGTGCAAGTAATCAATCTGAGAAAGTTCCGTGCTGTACAGTTAACTTTGTGTACTGTTGCTGGAATAAAAACAAGTGTGTGCTTATTAAACGTCTCCGTAGCAGGGGCGTAGCCAGAAATTTTTTTCGGGGGGGGGGTGTGTTCAACCATACTTTATGTATGTTCGTGCGTGCGTTTGTATGTGTGCGTGCCTATATACGCAAGCGAAACTGAAAAATTTGGGGGGGGGGGGGGTTTGAACCCCCCAACCCCCCCCCCCCCCCTTGGCTACGCCCCTGCTCCGTAGCGTTAAAGCGCTATCAGGCTTTCCTCATTAAACCTATCAACTGTCCTACACTTCATGGAGAACTGAATAAGAAATGTGGATTAATATTTGATCACGCAGTGCACATAGTGCTATTTGAACTCATCGTGCAGGAATACGGGCTTTCTTTTTGTTGGGGCTATCCAGATGAACAAGAAGTAAATACTTAATTCAGTCGCACTACAGCAGTGCGTAGTAAATGGAACACAAGCTAAACATGCACAAATAAAACATCAAGAAAACGTCACCAATTGTGAAAACGCCAACTGTCGCCGAAGGCGAGCAACCCGTTCGTTGGCAGAACGCGCTTCTCTCAAAGTAATTGTAACGTTCGGTGCGCTTCGCGCATTAATTCGGGAATGAAGAGCGCACATATTACCACAAAGCTGCAGTCAACGTGTTTTGTTTGCCGGAAATCGGGTCACATCGCTCACAACGAAGCACTGTTGTGCACGATTGTATACGCGCCGACAACCGACTATCCACACTAGCGCGACGACGGTGCTGCCACCTATAGCCCGATCTCGCGGCCAATACCACTACGGCCGATGCAAGGAAAGTGAGGGAGCTGAAGATAGAACATCCCTGGAAGACATTCAACTACCATCCACTCGTCCACGTGGTCCGCAACGTGGAATACGTGGATTACAAAAAAAAAAGAACCGGGATGAATGCTTCCCTACAATAAATCTGCCCAGAGAACCAGACCTGTCATCATTAACGGTGTCTTCAACATTGTCTTATCAAGACCCAGAACGCCTGGCCCTTATACTGTATGAAAGAGGGCTTGGATGTGGATAGGGCATCAAATGACCTCCCTGCCACGTGCAGGAGAGGAGGCATCATAAATCAAGTGATCGTAAGAGGCATCCAGGGTTTCCACCAGCTCTACTATACCTCGCACTTTACTACACTTAGACCCCTCGAAACCGTCATCACGAACGGATCGGATACAAGTCTGGTCCAGGGGCTGGTGCTTACTTATCACGGCGATGATGAGCTTCTTCAAGAACTGTCAAGAACACCTGCTACACATACACACAGGTTCGCGAAACGTGCGTGCGTTATCCGTCATAACAGACAAGTATAAGCATAACAACTGTAACACAATTGTGACTGTAACGTACGTGCAGCGCGCCGGCGCATGCCACTCGGCTACGTACGACATATCTAGGGAAACCTTCATTAATGAAGCTCAGTTACGAGTAACGCCTGTCCTGTGCTTCTGTGCTTCTTCTTTGTCCTGTTCGAATTCGTGCTGTCCATTATTGAAGAATATAAGCACTACATATCAGCTTACCGCATCTGGTGTTGGTAACACCCATGTTGCTTTTGGCATCGTTACGCAACTGTAAACAACTTGGTGTATAACGCATATGCAACATATGAGTGTGCGTATACCATTTACACATTTCTCTAGCGTCATTCCGTAAAGTTTCGCTCAATGCGAAAAATTACACCATAGTCACCATCCCGCGCATGCTTCGCTTAACATCGATTCCCACGCTACGTGGGATCTGCCGAATTTTCGGGGCGAAGCTCCTTATAGCGGCACCCGTTCGTCCCTCGTAGCGTAGTATGTAACCAGTCTTACGCTTTGACCTGCAAGGTGGTGCCGGTGGGAGATTTTTCCTGTGCGTTGTTGAACAATAAAAAATTCGCAGCGTTAGCTAAAAGCCGACTTCTTCTGTCTCTCATTCCCATTAGCAGCCATTCTTTACCTCCAAGGTAATGCCTGGTGAGGTTTCTCCTGTGCGTGATTAAACAATAAAAATTTTGTTCAAAACGCCGTTGATTGATGAAATAAAGCAACAAAAACGCCAGATGTTTTGTAAAAGCAAAACGAAAGAACGCCAGATGTTTCTAAAGCAAAACGAAAAGACGCCAGCTGCTTAACGAAAGACGCCAGATGTTTTCTAAGCAATGGTTTTCTAAACAATGAAAATTCACAGCGTGCATGTAAAATTAAAGTGCGCTGCAAGTCGTCATAACTCATAGAACCTTTAGTATAAACGCGCCCGATCTCGCGTCGGTGATGATGTACTGGGCAGAATTCACGGAAGATTCACGGTTTACCGATGAACCTCCGCAGCTTCGCCCACTCATCATCATTCACTCCGTGGATATGCTGTGATTTTTTTTCTTCCAAAAGCTCGGTCGTCCAAGCTAATGAGCGCTTTGCAAAGACACACGTCGCTTGCATGGCATACGCAGGCCCAACTGTCCAAGTTAACACGATGATGTGTGAATCCTCGTGCAGGATGTCCGCGCCGGAAATGCAGTCGTTGCAGGTTTCGTGAACCTCTTGAGCCAAATGCCCGACAGGCGTCTCTTTTCCAGTATCGTCACCATCATCATCATTCTGACCATTTCGAGCATCATCTTCATTTATCACCATGGTCATCACTTCCAGAATAACCACTGTAATCATCATCAGTTATCATAATCAAAATCAATATCATAATTTCGAGAAGACGGTGCAGGCTCGACTTAGATCAGCTCCGCTACTAAAAAAAGACGTTGTTCTAAAAATTTATTTCTTTTATGCTTTGGCGTCCTCCCTGATTGGTTCGTTTCTTCCTTCACTACAGAATGGGCGCCAGGGTTTCCAGTTTAATGCTTTAAAAAACAACACTGCTCCACAGAGGGCACTAGGAGTTTTTATAGACACGACCGGAGAGACGGCGCGAAATTGACGAAGTGCGCATTTTTACAGCAGAGCACTGAAATAAACAAACTAAAAAAAACAAGCTACGGTGTTGGTGATAATGTTGGTGTGTACGCATTCTGCGGAAAGCAAAACGCATTCCCCTTCCATTTTCTCTTGCTCGGGAGGTTTATACCATTGCGCTATCGCACATGCATGACAGTATTTTTTTTATTTTTATAAAAAGAATGTAGATTCGAGTCAATATAAATAAATTATAGCCTGTGTTACTTGTCTAATAGCTTTTGTAGTGCTTTTGTTCCTACATCCTGTGAGGACATTGTGACGTTTTCTTTTTGTTTTTGAGGGTATTCATGCCACGCATGTAACGACACATTGTGACGTTGCGAGCTTCAGTAAGTAATAAATCATAATCAAATATTAGCCTCACCGTACGTTAGTTTGATAGACGGGCTCACCCTTGGCAGGTCAATATAACTACCGTGCTGCACATAAGGCTAAAGCAATGAGCACATGTGAATCACCGGAGCACAATGAGGCGTTCTGTGCGGCTGGCACAATGTAATAAATTTCCTTCGCCCATTTTCTCTCCTTGAATGAATTTAAGTGTCCACTTTCTCTGATCCTCCTTGCCTCTTCTGCGCATGCGCATCCTTCTCACGCTCGACTATACACATCAATTCACGCTATCGACATGCATCATACGACTTCACATCCCACGGCTCCTATGACTTCGGTTTTCTCAATATATCTTCTCTGCATCTCTTCCACCAATACTGGAAAACCTCTTTCAGAGGGCAGCAGGACGAAGAATTGACTAGTTGGTATGCCTTCTTCTTTAGAAGTTATACGAAGCTCAGTAAAATACTGTTACGTGTATGTTTGTTGAGGATGTCTTCATGCTGACTCCTGACCAGTCAATACTTTCACCGGCTTCGAACACCAGCGTTTCTGAATGTTTAGCGCCATATACGATGAAAACTCCGTAAAAAACCTGATTTTACGACGTTTCCAATATATCGAAGAAATTTTTCTTCCCCGGTAGATGCGCGTAATGTTCAATGTTTTCATCAACCCGAATGAATGATTGTGACTTGGCACCATATGCGATTTAACGAAGTTTTTCCTGAAATAAATAAGCAAAAGTGGGATGATTTCTTTCCAATCGTTTTCCTTCCATTTAAAAACGGGCGATATATTTTGAACACCGACGGGTTTTTCTTCCAGCGTGTTGTGTGATGCTATCGCGTTAAATAGTTTATTCGCCACAGTTACGGCCATAGCTTTACTCTGACGAGTCTGCACGCCACGTCCATGCACGGAAGAACAGACTGAACAGTCGGCAGCGCTCTTCCGTACCAGATGGCGCTTGGAACTGCGTTAAATACTCCCCCTATCGATTGATTTCGCTATTTCATACTTTATATGACACATGACAGCGATCACCTCCACGCAATTTGCTTGCTCGGCCTGCTAGTACAATCACTGAATTCGTTCTCCGCCTCTTTACATTTCGACAGATTGCCATAGCTTTAGATACGCAACCGTCTACGTAGCCTGCATCGCCCGGACATGGGAGGCTGTGTGTCCAAGTCGCTTTCGCACATTTTTCACACGCGTGGATTATTCGCAAATACCATGCCGCGGTGGCTTTCGGGTGTCGCTAAATTACAATTTTATATTTCGGCGAACCGAGAAATTCGTTTCTCGATTTTGCGAATTTTCTAATTTAGTGAGATAATTGGACCGTTAGATCGTTAGATCAATTTTCACCTGTATGTATTTTGCAGCTCCAATATCCTGACATTCCATTATAGCTCCAGAGGTGGAGCGCCATTCTGCGACCACCTGCAGTCTGGCTAACCTTGACGGCTCGGTATGCTACGCTGTCTCCCAGGGCTTGCGTCTGGCGCTGTGCGCTGAAGTTGTAGTGACCCGGAAACAGAACTCTGAAGTCTCCCTGATTCCGTTCGTACGAGGCGAAAGTTTGACGAGGAGACACTGGCGTCAAGTGAGGAGCGTCTCTCGACGCACCTCTCCTACACTGGGGAACCAAAAGTATGCGGGCCGACAGTCCGGACTCTGGGTCGAGCTCTATTCGGTACCTTTGTGACGTTAAGGGAGACAGGGAGAACCATCTCATCAACAACAAACAACAACTTAGTAAGGCTGAAGCTTGTGCTAGCTGGCTAAACGTGATTAAGACGATAGCCCAAATTATAAGCTGAGGAAGTGGGGCGATCCCGCAGTGACTGTGTCACTGTAGCATCTGCCTCTCTCACCAAAATGGAGATTGCTTAGCTCCACGAAGCATGCGTGAGCATTCTGCAACAACGGCAGACAGATTAGGGTATTTTATGCTTCTTTTAGTATGTGTGTAACCCCGTTGTAATAAAATTTATTTTGGAAGTCAGCGTTTCGTTCGTGCCTACTAGTTTTTGCACATGTTTTCTTGGTTTCGAACATCAGCACAACGAAGAGTGCCCAGGGTGACGTCAGTACAATCGAACTTGCTACGTCTTATCGAGAAATGGAAAAGGGGAAGGGCCTGCAAGCAAAATGATTGAAGACGTGGAAAGGAAGAATGAATGCGCAAAGAAACATGTTATACTGCGTGACACTTGAAGGCAAAGGCTTACTGCTCACTTGGTAATACATTAAGTTTTCCCCAACGGTGTTATAGAGATTGTGGTGCTCGACTGCTGACCCGAAGGTCGCGGGATCGTATCCCGGCCACGGCGACCGCATTTTCGATGCAGGCGGAAATGCCGGAGGCCCGTGTAGTCAGATTTAAGTGCGCGTTAAAGAACCCGAGGTGGTCGAAATTTCCGGAGCCCTCCACTACGGCGTCGAACATAATGATATCGCGGTTTTGGGGCGTTAAACCTCAACAATTAATAATGCATTAGGTTGTAAAATCGGGGACCAGAGTTGTTGCAAGACATAACCAGCTGCACTGTGAGAGTCACACGTTTGATGGACTCGACGTTATCAGTCAATTCCACTGTGCGATCGACCTTCTCAGTCCCCTCCGAAAACTTTCTGCACCTAACGTGCGTTTGCACCGCCTCCAGGATCAGAGGCATCGCAAGCATTCTGCCCCTCATCTGCTTTTTCACTGCCTCCGTGATGAGCCCACCTATGACCAAGCGACGATCTCACGTGATGACGTAATGATCTGGTGTAGCAGAGAGGTCGTGATGACGTTGTACATTATTGAAATGTTTGAAGTCATGACACCGTCCCATGGGGACTTCATCACGTCGTCATATTTTTTGCATCGCTCGCACTGACGCCGCCGACGCCGACGGTCACTATTCGCGTTTGATGAGCCATCTAAAGCTTGGAAAAGCGTGTCCCGCTACGTGGAGGCATCAAGAGATTTCGCGCAACGTAACGGCGATGCTGTCGGCATAATGATAGATAGATAGATAGATAGATAGATAGATAGATAGATAGATAGATAGATAGATAGATAGATAGATAGATAGATAGATAGATAGATAGATAGACAGACAGACAGACAGACAGACAGACAGATAGATAGATAGATAGATAGATAGATAGATAGATAGATAGATAGATAGATAGATAGATAGATAGATAGATAGATAGATAGATAGATGGATGGATAGATAGATAGATAGATAGATAGATAGATAGATAGATAGATAGATAGATAGATAGATAGATAGATAGATAGATAGATAGATAGATAGATAGATAGATAGATTTAATGAGGCTTTATTCCGGCACTCAATGTCTCTCAGAAAATTCTCACTAATAACTCTATCAATTGCTATCTTTATGGCCGATGCCAACTTCGAGATGATCCTATTTATGCTTGCTTAGCGTAAAGTCATGCTTGCTAAGTCATGCTTGATTAGCGTAAATTTCAAGTCTAGCACTACTTTTTTGATATCCGCAGTTATAGACGCTGGGAGGTAACGCCGGCGTTCGAGGCAATGGTTTACCAACGACAGCAGCACCGCAAATCGCCACCTGCTCCGGGGGCCATAACTGATGTCTACCTTTTCAGGAAATTCTTATATGTAGGCTTAACCAGGCATGACATCGTGTTGTTTCTTTCCTTTTCTTTATACTGAGCGTGTTGTATTGAACGAGCGACACGTTGTAGCATTTTATGTGTCCGTAGGGATATGCGTGACACAGTGGTACGCGCGCCTACGCCTTAATAAATGTTCTTTCATTGTATAAGCATTCTAGTTAAGTAAGGATGCGATGCGTTTGCGTCTGTAGTCGTGTACGTTGTCGGCGATTCTTGAAAATATATTTATTCGCCATCTGCAGCGGACATTATGATTCTCAATAAAATTGTACCGCTTGCTGTATTCTGTATTTATGTGCATCAAAAAAAGGAAGAAATATTTACTGCTAGGGAAACCTAATAATAAAGTTTGCTAAAAGAGGCAATGTTTTGGCAGAAAGGTTTGTCATCCAGCATCGGTGCCGCGTTTTACAGAAATGTCAACGGCATAATTAGCGGGATGCTGGTTGATCTGGTTGAGAAACTATGACGGTAGAGCAGGATCAACATAAAATATAACGTTTACTGTTATATTTTACTCCTATGAGTAGTGCAACAGGTCGATCAAAAAATCTTGGATAGACGTTTTCTTAAGGGCAGCTGAAAACAGCTCTCACATAGCAGGGTACACAGTACTTTAATCCATTCAAGTATTGTACTAAACACAGGCTTAGGCCCGTATTCACAAACCGACCTTATCCTTATCTTTTGCCCTTCTTACCTTTTCGGCACCTTAACGCGTTTCATAAACAAACCTTATGCCTCAATCCAGCCTTTCCTTAACCTTATCGCCGTGAAAAGGTGGCGTTCGATAAGGTAGCCCGGCAGGTACCTTAAGGCGCCACTTATGCGGCGCGCTATGCATCTGATTACGCAAGAAGCTTTACAATGTCCATAAAGAAAAGGTGGTGTACGTTGCCGGCATCTATATGCGCAATTTATGCTGCGAGTGCTTGGGAACCGTCAAAATTCCATGGAACAGTTCAGCGACGTTGTGTTGCTGAGCAGATTCCGCTTATCGAAGCGAGCACTTCATGTCCCCGACCTTGCCGCTGGAAACAGCCTCCACTGCGGCGGTTTTCCCGTGCCACCGCTCCTACAGCTGCTGGTGGCACTTTGTTTCTACGGCGCAGGCACTTTTCAAATTGTGAATGGTGACTTCCACATTGCCCCGCATTATTAAACATGTGAAAAAATCAGTAAGGGTACGGCGCGGAAGCCGACGCGTTTCACTGCAGGATGGAACACGTTTTACCCATTTTGCACTCACGTAACTGCTGCTCTGTGCGCAGCCGCACGTTGCTCTTGCTTCTTTGAGCTGCTCCCACTTTCTCGTGTTGTACCTTCACAAACACCGAGTGCTACCACAACTCAACGTTTTCACGTCGATGAGCAACGCTCGATCTTCAGTGAAATTCAATTTTCGCCTTTCTGTCGCACTCAATAACAAGCCTATGTATGATCCACGTAAACAGCCACACACGCGGGCAGACGGACAAAAGCCGCTCGCAACTTCGTGCGCCTGTCGGTGCTCTCGTAGAAACCAGCGTTTCGTGGACCGGCGCGTCTGACTCCGCAGGTGCCGGCGCGTCTACGCGAGCCGCCAGTTGCTATGACAACGGAAAGAAACGTTAACAAAGAAAACGAGCAAACGACGCGGCCAGACGAGGCGCGTTCGTACCGAAACTTGCGCGGGTATGCGTTCCTGCATTTTTCTTTTAGATGCGCAGTATCTTAAGGCGGAGCTCAATCCGGTGGTGGTGGTGGTGGTGGTGTGCGGCGTGACCACCCATACAGCGCATGCGCATACCCACTCCACTCACCCTCTCCACTTTCCCTCTCACCTTCCCTTCTCCACTTCCACGCTCCCTTTCCCATCTCCACTTTCCCTCTCCCCTCCCCCTCTCCCATACCCCTCTCCCCTCCCCCTTTCCACTCTTCCTCGGAAACGAGGGCTAGACATGCCGAAATTCTCTCCTGCGCAACGCCGCGATGAGCTCGAGCGCATGCGCGTCCCCTCCCCTTCTCTCTCCTCTCCTACACTGCCCCGCTCTCGCCCGCATGTCGACCGCGTTCCCCGCTCGCCCTGTGAGAATTAACGGCCAGGCTAGATGGAAGATACGACGCGCGTAGCGTCCCTCTTCGCGTTCCACGACGTGACGTCGGTAGCATGCCCAACGAACGCCAGCGGAACGCGATCGTGCAAGTGCTCCGGCTTCGCATCGCCTCATGGTCCCCTTTAGCGGGAGATGGTGTATTTTTTTTGTTTTGAGGAGCATGCAGCTTTTAATTCTTGCTAATAAACCAACAATGAGCCAGCAAAAGTTCATAGCCTTGCTCCCATGCTCGTACCTTATGACGACAAGGCTGCCTTCCGTAAGGCTACCTTAAAACCGAATAAGGTGAGTTTATGAAACGCACTGTGACCTTTTCTTGTCCTTACACTTTTCCCTTCCTTACGAAAGGCCGCCTTATAGCGTTAAGATAAGGTTGGTTTGTGAATACGGGCCTTAGTTGCTGAGTGCTCAGAAGCGTTTAGTAAGTGCTGAGCACTCTATGTATACGACGGCTAGATAGAGAGAAATTATAGCGGCAGAATTCGACGATATTAATGTAAAAGGTTCACTATTGTGGCTCCAATCGGCAGCGAGGATGCCAGTGGCGTAAATCCCCGAAAATAATAAGGGAGGTTACACATCTTGCAGTGGTAGCAGGCATTTTATTTCTATAAATACGCTATTTTTAATTCTTAAAAAAATAATGCTTTCAAATATATATAAAATTACACCATCTCCCGCTAAAGGGGACCATGAGGCGATGGGAAGCCGGAGCACTTGCACGATCGCGTTCCGCTGGCGTTCGTTGGGCATGCTACCGACGTCACGTCGTGGAACGCGAAGAGGGACGCTACGCGCGTCGTATCTTCCATCTAGCCTGGCCGTTAATTCTCACAGGGCGAGCGGGGAACGCGATCGACAGGCGGGCGAGAGGGGGGCAGCGTGGGAGAGGAGAGAGAAGCGGAGGGGACGCGCATGCGCTCGAGCTCATCGCGGCGTTGCGCAGGAGAGAATTTCGGCATGTCTAGCCCGCGTTTCAGAGGAAGAGTGGAAATAGGGGAGGGGAGAGGGGGAGAGAGAGGGAAAGTGGAGAGAGAAAGTGGAGAGGGGACGGGGAGAGGGAAAAGTGGAGAGGGGAGGGGAGATGAGGTGTGTGGAGAGGGTATGCGCATGCGCAGTAAGGGTGGTCAAGCCGCACACCACCACCACCGGATTGAGCTCCGCCTTAAGACACTTCGCCTCTAAAAAAGAACGAGCATGAGCGTCGGAGCCGGGTCTAGGAAAACAGCACTGAGCAGGCAATAGTTAGGCGCACGTTGCATATTTCTATCTCATTTGGGTTAAAGTATGCTATAAAAATCGTAGCACTTGTGCGTCATAACGCGTAAACGTACAGCTTTTTAAGTGTGAAGCACTTCTTAGCGAACCTTTGGCACTTTGACCGTTTCTATCTATCTATCACGTAACACTTACGTAACAATATTATTCTAAACCACTCAGTTTAATTACTGTTCTAGATCAATGCAAGGCAACGTTCACTGCTCTCCCATGTTAGAGCATTGACTGCTCTCGGTCGTCCACGTTTTTTAGAAAGTACGCTAACGCACAGGCACGAGTGGCCCGCAACACACGTGGACCGTGCTTATTCTAGGGCCACCGCTAGGAACAGATTATCCCTCTGCCGTAGCACTGTAGAAAGTACTTTAAATCGTTTCTCTATATTTTTTACAGCCAGGCTGTATAAAACGAGGCAGTTTGTAAAACTGAAAAATTACCGACGCAGCAAAACACACATCATCACTAACAACCATTATGTTTAAATAAAATAATACTATTACTAATAATATTAATATTAAAAGTATAATTGCTTTAACTCATTTAGCGTGTTAAACACTATGGGACAGCGGAGCTGTGGAGCGCAGCGATGGAGTGCCAAGCAAAGCAAAGCTATGACGTCATCACTAACGTCAAATCGCCTGCAGCGGCACATTGGCCTCTCCCACGCCCGACTCCGGCCTACCACCTGCGCCGCTGCTCCTCATCTCCGCTCCTCGGCTCTTCCTTCTCTCCGCTTGCCCACCAGCATGTCTCCCACCTCCTGCTTGCCCTTCCTCTTGCACTCTCCTCCGCTGTACTATGCCTTACCCTTCCTCCTCTTTACCCCGACTTGCCTTTTCCACCCCCTTGCTATTATGCTATACACGATTATGCTTTGCAGGGAGCTTCCCTATTTCTGCGGCACCCACGCGCCTCGCAATGCTGCAAACAATGATAAGGAAAGTTCAAGCTCGACTTTAATAGCTCCGCTGCAAGGACATTCAGAAGTCCTTGCCCCTTGGGAAAATGGGGGCAAGGACTACTTCTCTTCTTTTCTTTCTTTTTCTTTCTTTCTTTCTTTCTTTCTTTCTTTCTTTCTTTCTTTCTTTCTTTCTTTCTTTCATTCTTTCTTTCCTTCTTTCTTTCTTTCTTTCTTTCTTTATATCTTTCTTTCTCTCTCTCTTTCGTTCCTTATTCCTTTCGCATTGCCCATTGCCCATTCCTGTTTCCTTTCTCCATGCTGGGAATTCGACCGTCATCCACGTGTTCAGTACGCTAAACTTCGGTTGCTACCTGTAGCAACGACGGTCATTCCTTCACAACCAGGCAACGATCAAATGTGGCAGCGTGAAATGAAAGGTTGCCTCGATAACCTAGACAAAAATGACGTGTCGGAAACGGATGATGGCAGAGAAGCCCCGAATCGAGACATCATCAAATATGGGAAAACGGTACGTAAAAAGAAATCTTAGAAGCGCTTTGCACGAGTGGTGTCAAGCCTGAAGGAAAAGCAGAGATGGGCGGCCTTTCTTGTTCTTGTTTGCTTTCCCCTTTGTCGCCAGTGCGTCGCTCTTTCATACAGACGCTGACGTCACAGCTTTAGCCCCGTCTACGCAGCTGTGCGGAATGGGTTGAGAAGTAGAAGGCGGCGAAACATCGAGTGGATCGTAAGGTCATCCAGGGGCGGGATTTTTTCGCGCGTTTTTGCGCAGTGTCCTGTAGTGAAGACAAAGTTCTGGAAATGTATTGATTAGCTATCGATTTGCTTTGTACTATGTGCTTTTATGCTTACCTGAGGAATGGTAACTGCTACAAATGTATTGGTTAATGATCGATTATTGATTACCTATAGACTGGCTACTAATTGGCTTAAATATGGTTTAGCATGCATGTCGAGGTATTTGTAAGCAATTTCCAGAAATTTATTACCTATTGATGGATTATCAATTGGCTATTCATTTCAATCTTTGATTCTCTCTCTTCCTGTCTTTATAGCTCTTTCAGTTTTCCCCCTTTCTTTCTCTTTATTTCTGACTTCCCTTTCCCACCCCTTGGTATACTACACTATACAAAGCAATGTTATGCTTCGCCAGCGTACTGAGGTAGCCCCGTGGTTACGATGCTCGCCTTCGGATCGATGTTGTGCGGGTTCGGATCCCGCCTCGGGAACAATTTTTTTTCCAGGAATTGCTCTCTTTCTCTTGCTTCCTTTCTTTTTCTTTTTTCTTTTTCTCTCATTCTCTCGGTACTTGTTCTCCCTCTCATCAGGGTTATTGTATACCACGCCGGACAAATCGGCGCGTGTGTTTTGGGAGCGAAGCAGTAGATCAAAAAGAGGACGCACATAGCATGTGCAGGTTCATGATGACGACAATTTTCTATTTGTGGAGTACTACCAACGGCTGGCATAAGCAGCTCCGCTGTGTAAATGCGCATGTGACCGGCACACCTACGAAAGAGAGAGAAAGAAAACATTTTTTGTACAATTACGAGAGATCTCCCTCGTGGGGTGAGGGTGGAGCCCTCAGTTCAGGGCTCGCGCCAATCCATGTGCCCGCTGGATGAACCAACGCTCCTCCTGCGGCACGGTCAAGAGCCCTATTTGTATTTGCTTGCCCACGGCATGTTTTTTCGCGTAAGACGCCGCTTAATATGTTACATATGTTCCGAAGGCAAGACTGTTGGCCGCAATGCGATGTCCTCACCATTACGCTGCTGCTGTATACCTCGTCAGACTGAATAAAACGACTTGAAGAATATCCCTAGTGCAAGCAAGCGTATCCAAGATGCTACACGCGTTTTCATAACGCTGACAGTGTCGTGGAGCTAGCGACTTTCTATTCGCATTGACTGTCACGATATACACCGGTCGATTTCCGGTGCAGTAGTATTGCTTCGATGGCTTTATTATTTATTATTCAATTATATTTTATATTTTGTGGTAGCGGGGACCTATATTACAGAAAAAAACAAGGGCCGATGGTTTCATAGTCGTCGGATACCTCCTACTGCATCACATCGAAGTGCCAAACTGCACCAGAAATCGTGATCAATGTCTGCCTTTCCTCTGTCTGCATATCCAGCGAGCTGTATTGAATTCGCAACCTAGCGTTGCATGCGTCTGTATCGATGTGTGTTCCGCATTTGCGTCGAGTCTGTGTGTTATTATGAATCCTTTCAATATATAAACATTCTATTCAACTAGGGTAGCGACGCGCTTACGTCTGCACTCCTGCACTTATCGTTGACTCTTATGAAATATATTCAACTGCCACCTGCCGCGGACATAGTTATTCTAAACCTGAGTGAGGTCTGCTTCTTGCTTTAATCCGTAGCTTGGTGCAGGAAAAATGGAAGAAATGGTTACTTTCTAGGGAACCAAGTAAGACACTTTGTTAAAAGATGCAATCCTTTGCCGGAAAGTCTATTCATTCACCATCGGCATTCCGTTTTGGACGAATATGAACGGCGTAGTATAGCGGGAAGCCGCATGATTGAGTTGAGAAACTGTGGCGGTAAAACGGGATAAGGATAAAGTGTAGGTTTCAGCCTACGTGGATTTCATTTTCGTGTCGTCTTAGGGAACTGCATAAGAGAGCCAGGGAGTTTCCGATGTGTGTGCCAAAATGGTATGCACGCCTACTAATTAACAAATGTTCTGTCAGTGTTTGAAAATCATGGTTAAGTAAGATAGCGACGTGTTTGCGTCTGCAGTCGTATACGTTGTCCCTGATTAATCCGAATATATATATTTAGCCATCGGCAGCGGCCATTAAAATTTTCAATGAGAGTGAAATGCACCAAGTCTTGTAGTCCATAGATCTCTGCAATAAAGGAAGATAACTTTACTTTCATGGGTACCTATTAAGGTACTTTGCTAAAAGAGGCAATGTTTTGCCGGAAAGGTTGTTTATAAGGGTGTGCGAATAGCGAAATTGCATCTCGAATCGAATTAGAATTGAATAGAGCCGAATAATGGCCAGAAATATCGAATATGCAATCGATTAGCGAATATAAAAAATTTCATAGAGAACTGAAAGAAAGAACAAATAAATGAAATGTGCTCATGTCCTCGAGCACATAACGCGGTGAGTGACTGCTACCGAAAAAGTACCAGCTGTCACGCCGAAACACAACCTGTTCTACATGACCTGGCTTCAGGACCCCTCGTCGTGATGTTGCGGTGTTTACGGATCATCTGACTACGGCAATGTAGTAACATTAGCGTTAGTTTTAGCCACCCCATCCTAACAAAGTGGCACCATTGGCCTTTGTCGCATTTTAGATTATCATCCTGTCGAATGTTTGGAATACTATAAATTCCAAAATAAAATTGGATATATTCGATTAGGTATTGGTCGATTCGAATTCGAACTCGAACATTCGCGCACCCCTAGTTCTTTATCCATCATCGGTATTGCCTTTAAGCAAACAGCAACGGATAGCCGCATAACTGAGTTAGAAGCCGCATGACTGAGTTGAGAAACTATGGCGGTAGAACAGGATGAGGACTCAGTATAACGTTTCTATCTATGCGGCTCCAACCGCAGTGGTCTTGCCGTGGTTTAGGTTTTCTGCAACACACCAGCTATTAAGGACAGCTGCATACGGCTTTCCTAAATTAGAGTACTTAGTACTGCAAGTCATTCAACTTTTGTTCCAGTAGCAGCACGCAAGTTCGAACTTACAGCTAACTCGAGCTGACATCCTGGTCTCGGCGTAGCCCTGTGTACTTCTATGGAAGAAAACTGCCGATAATCCGAACGCGTCGGTAACCACAAAATTTAATTCAAACTGGTAGCGCCTGGTTTTCATCGCTTCTCGAGAAGGTAGGCCGACAGTGATCAAAATGGGTTGCAAAATCAAGCCAAACCAAATTTACTAGTAATTCAAAACAACGAAACACCAGCACTTTCCAGCAGATGAGAATTAAGACACTGAGCTGGAACTCTTGGGCGAGCTGCAAACAATGCTGATGGAGTCGCGACAGAAGAAACACAGGCAAGTGAAATTACTGATTACTTTAATTTTGATTGCGTTAACTCTAACATGTAAATAAAAGTGTTTTGCAGCATAACTAGCGTCATATATTTCGATATTATGGCTCACTGCTCACATGAATGCATGTCGGTGCTTGTTTCTGGCGTATCATTGACAGATAAATTAATTCTGTTTGCTCTTAGAACTCCATGAACTTAATTTACTAAATCTCCGGCGACAAGCGTGTAGTAGCTCCTAATTCGCGATAACGAGTCCTGAAGTGGCTTCTTGGGCTCTGCCCGCGCATTTTAGCGCGATGTCCGTTCATCCAAGCGCCTACTGGCTGATTCGAACTCCGCTTAATTTGAACAATTTTATAGTCCCCTTCGAGTTCTTTGCTCTAGAGGAACTGCTGCATATAGCCCTCGCATAATACTGTATATAGGCGTGGGCATAAGGGGGGCAGGGGGGAGGCCCCATACGTATACTCACTTATTCTGCACCATCCATTTACTCAGTCATAGTCGCGCTGGTTTTCGACAACAATGGCGGCCTGCGGCCCCTGTTGCATTCGCAGAACTGTTTACTTCCAATCTGTACTTCAGCAAAGCCAGCGCTGCCATTGTGAGAAGCATGGCATCCCTTCAATTTAATCTTCTTTGTTCCATTGCGAAGCGTCTTGTCCTGTGGACTCGACCAACGGGGCTGGGGGGGGGGCGGCGATGCGATAACAATTTGCACCCCCCATCCCCCTAATAGGGAACCCTGCCCACGCCTATGATAGTATATGTAGTACTCTATTCTGAACTTTCACGTACCGTGGCATCGCAGAGCGATTGCGGACGGAAGATCTGTCGAGATTACGAAAACGTCGAACCTGCTTAAGACAGCAGGTGTTTCTGCTCGCTTTCCCTTGTTTGTAGTCTTATTGAAACGTTGTGAGTGGTGTGTCTTATTGAAATGTTGTGAGTGGGAGGATGGTGGGGGGGGGGGGGCAGGGTGCAATACAATGGACTAAATAGAAGGAGCCGGTTTTGGCCTTCTAGACTTCTTAGGCAAATTTAGATGAAGCAGATGAAGGCTTTCAAGTGCTCAATGAAATCACGCTCGGTCAACATGACACAACGGAACCACTGTACACGATGAACGCCTTGCAGGTCAGTGACACCTGTGCAGTTTTCCTGCTTGTGACTGCGGACGAAATATTTGTGCGTCGCAAGACAAAATTAGGACATCATATATATAGTTTCGTGTTCTATATGCTTACGGTAACAACTTGTTTGAGCGTATGGAACCTCTCCTGTTTTGCTTACGGTACTCGCTCCTAGCAGTGGGCTCTCGGCATTAGAGCTCACGCGATCAAGTGTCATTCGCCCACTTGCACCGTATCCAAGGTCACAGGTTGCACAATGCTGACGCCGGTGCACTTTTTAAGAGCAGAGCTCTTTAAGCTTTTCGTTGCGCGGAGTGGTACGAACAATAATTGTCATCATCATGAAACGCTACGCGCTCGCTTCGTCCTTTTTAACTTATGCTTCGCTCCAAAAACACGTGCGGCAATTTCTCCGGCGTGGCCTTTAATAACCCTGATGGGCGAGTGGAGAGAACGAGTGCAGAGAGAGAGAGAGAAAAAAGGAAATAGAGAGACAAAAAGAAAGATATAAATAAAGAGAAAATCAATGGCGAAAAAAAATTCTGATTAGCTGGCGGCGTTCAAACCCGCGTACCCACGATGCGAAAGCGAGCGTCCTAATAACTCGGCCTTCCGGGCACGCTAGCAGAGCATAGCATAGACATGTATAATATAGTATGGTAAGTTCGCGGGAAAGGGATGTGTGTGTGAGGAGCATAGACGGGAGGGTGATGAGGACAGAAAGAAGGATGGGGAGAGAGTAAAGCATAGCATAGAGAGAAATAGAGAGAAATAAAGAGAAAAAAGAGAAAGAGAGAGTGAGATAGAGACAGATATAAAGAGAGAGAAGCAGATAGAAAGACAAAGGAATCGATAAATAGAGAGACGGAGAAAGAAACAAGGGCAAGAAGGAGAAAGATAGAAAGAGCGTGAAAGACAAAGAAGTATATAGAGAAAAAAAAAGAGAAATATACAGCGACAAAAAGAAGTAGAATAAAGAGAGATGAAAGAAACAGAACGAGAGGGAAAGGAAAAAATAGAAAATTAAACAAACAAATAGGGCCGTCGAGCTCCGCACTCCCTTCAGGCTCGGCACCACTAGTGCGAAGCAGCACGTAATAACAGTCGCGTCACGGAAATAACGTAACATCTAGTCACGTGACTAAAATCACGTAATAGGACCTAATTTCTGAGGCGGGAGTGCTATCTTTGCTTCTAAACCTTGACGGAAAGAAAAGCAGAGGTCCGGATGCCATCCCTAATAATTTTTTGAAGCGTTACGCTGAGCCTTGTAGTAAATATATTTCTATCATATACCAGAAATTGATCGAAGAATGTCAAATTCCCCTTATTGGAAAATTTCTAAGATAATTCCCGTACACAAATCAGGGGATGAACAATCCCCGAACAACTGCGGTAAAATTCTTAAGCATATTTTCTGACTCAATATTTTGAGGATAATGAACTGATCCATCCTTGCCAGCACGGCTTTAAAAACTGTTATCCACTGTATTGCAGCTTGTTGAATTTGTACATGATTTTTTGCAGGGTTTCAACAATCAGTCTCAAATTGACATAATTTTCCTTGACTTTTCCAGAGCGTTAGACCATGTATCAACCGGAAATTGATCTACAAACTTGAACATTTAATTGCCAATAGACCTGTCACGAAATGCATAGCGAATTATTTAACTGCCCGCTACCAATTTGTCCAACTTGATGGACACACCTCCGATATTATTCCCGTACTATCGGGTGTTCCCAAGGCATCTGTGCTGGCAGCACTTTTATTTTTGCTCTTTATTAATGATATAGCTAACCAATGTGAAGTCAAAATGAGATTATTCTCAGATGACTGCTCGCTTTACCAAGAAGTCAAACACGACTCAGACCAAATTAAACTCAACAGCGCCTTAAACAATGTATTTAAGTGGTGTCACGATTGGAACATGATCGTTAACAAAGAAAAGAGAGTCTCTATGTCCATTACCAAGATAAAATTTCCGCTCGAATTCACTTACGGTTCCGACAGCGCTGCACTGCGTTCTGTTAACGAATAGCGATATCCGGGTATCAGCGTCGCATACGATTTGAACTGGACAACGCACGTTGAGCATATAGGAAAAAATACCACCAAGAAGGTCTTCTTTCTTAAACATGCCTTGAATACATCGCCACCAGAGATAAAGCTTCTGGCTTATGTTTCACATATACGTCCGATATTGGAGTACGCAAATATTGTCTGCTTCCCGTACACACCTACCTGCGTATATGCACTAGAAAGTGTGCGTCGTAAAGCTGTTCAATTTATTTACAACGGACACCGGCGACAAGATTCACCTACTGCGTTATTGCGACGCGCAGGGCTCGCTTTTTTATCCAGCAGATCGAAGCTTCGCCACCTTAAGTTTCTTTACTTACTTTTGCACAATTCATTCAAGATTAAAGCCTCAGACAACATCAATATAAGTCAATGTAGGATCACCCGACACAAACACCCACTCACTCTAGATGCATTCTTTTGCATGAACACCACTTCATGTTATTCGTTTTTTTCTATTATCAATGCGTCAGTGGAACGCACTACACGCCTCAACTGTGTTGCAAAGGACAGTCCAAAAAATTACAGCATATCCACGGAGTGAATGATCATGAGTGGGTGAAGCTGCGGAGGTTCATCGGTAAACCGTGAATCTTCCGTGAATTCTGCCCAGTACATCATCACCGACGTCAGATCGGGCGCGTTTATACTAAAGGTTCGATGAGAGTTATGACGACTTGCAGCTCACTTTAATTTTACATCATCATCATCATCATCATCAGCCTGTCTACGCCCACTGCAGGGCAAAGGCCTCTCCCATGTTCCGCCAATCAACCCGGTCCTGTGCTTTCTGCTGCCACGTTACACCTACAAACTTCTTAATCTCATCTACCCACCTAATTTTCTGTCTCCCCCTCAAGCGTTTGCCATCTCTTGGAATCCAGTTAGTTACCCTTAACGACCACCGGTTATCCTGCCGACGTGCTACGTGCCCGGCCCATATCCATTTCTTCTTCTTGATTTCAACTATGATGTCCTTAACCCCCGTTTGTTCCCTGACCCACTCTGCTCTCTTCCTGTCTCTTAAGGTTACTCCTATCATTTTCCTTTCCATAGCTCGCTGCGTCGTCCTCAGTTTAAGTTGAACCCTCTTTGTAAGTCTCCAGGTTTCTGCTCCGTAGGTAAGTACCGGTAAGATGCAGCTGTTATATACCTTCCTCTTGAGGGATAGTGGTAGACTACCATTCATGATTTGATAATGCTTGCCGAATGAGCCCCATCCCATCCTTATTCATTTAGTTATTTCACTCTCATGGTTCGGCTCAGCGGTTACTACCTGTCCTAAGTAGACGTACTCCTTTACAACTTCCAGTGTCTCGCCACCTATCGCAAAGCGCTGTTCTCTGCAAAGATTGTTCCACATTACTTTAGTTTTATGCATATTAATTTTCAGACCTACTCTTCTACTTTCCGTATCCAGTTCAGTAATCATGAGCTGTAAAGCGGCACCCGTTCGTCCCTCGTAGTCGTAGTGCGTAACCAGTCGTAACGCTAGTACCAGATCTTGACCTCCAAGGTGGTGCCGTTGGGAGATTTTTCCTGTGCATTGTTGAACAATAGAAAATTCGCAGCGTGCGCGTTAACTAAAAGCCGAATTCTTCTGTCTCTCATTCCCCATTAGCAGCCATTGGCATTTTCCAGTAGGAAACGTTAGTAGAAGTAGAAGTGTAAGTGTTAGCTAAAAGCCGACTTCTTCTGTCTCTCATTCCCATTAGCAGCCATTGTTTACGTCCAAGGTAGTGCCTGGTGAGATTTCTCCTGTGCGTGATTAAACAATAAATATTTTGTTCAAAACGCCGTTGATTGATGAAATAAACCAACGAAAGACGGCAGATGTTTTCTAAAAGCAAAACAAAAGAGCGCCAGATGTTTCTAAATCAAAACGAAAAGACGCCAGCTGCTTAACGAAAGACGCCAGATGTTTTCTAAAGCAATGGTTTTCTAAACAATGAAAATTCACAGCGTACATGTAAAATTAAAGTGAGCTGCAAGTCGTGATAACTCTCATCGAACCTTTAGTATAAACGCGGCCGATCTCACGTCGGTGATGATATACTGGGCAGAATTCATGGAAGATTCACGGTTTACCGATGAACCTCCGCAGCTTCGCCCACTCATCATCGTTCACTCCGTGGATATGCTGTGACTTTTTTGCGTTTAGCGTTTATGTTACTAGCTGCTTATCTATGTCCAGTCACATATGTATAAACTGTCCCATCATTTGCGCTGTAAAATTTCTGTATCGTGATTTCTTGTCCCTCGTGTATAAGTGTCCCCCCATGTAAAAACCCCATTAGCGGTTGACAGTATACTGAAAATAAGATAAAAGTAAATAAAAAATTACACCATCTCTCGCTAAAGGGGACCATGAGGCGATGCAAAACCGGAGCACTTGCACGATCGCGTTCCGTTGGCGTTCGTTGGGCATGCTACCGACCTGGCGTCGTGGAACGCGAAGAGGGACGCTACGCGCGTTGTATCTTTGTATCTTCCATCTAGCCTGGCCGTTAATTCTCACAGGGCGAGCGGGGAACGCGGTCGACAGGCGGGTGAGAGGGGGGCAGCGTAGGAGAGGAGAGAGAGGGGGAGGGGACGCGCATGCGCTCGCGCTCATCGCGGCGTTGCGCAGGAGAGAATTTTGGCATGTCTAGCCCGCGTTTCAGGGGAACAGTGGGAAGGGGGAAGGGAGAGGGGAAGTGGAGAGGCGAGAAGGGAAGGGGAGAGTGGAGAGGACAGGGGGAATGGTGAGGGGGAGTGGAGATGAGGTGTGTGGAGAGGGTATGCGCATGCGCAGTAAGGGTGATCACGCCGCACACCACCACCACCACCGTATTGAGCTCCGCCTTAAGATACTTCGCATCTAATAACTTGTCACGTGACTAGAATCAGGTAACATCATGAACTACTCGCGTGACTAAAAATGACGTAACATGACGGCGGCACAGCGTTTTCAAATCCGTTCCATTGGTTTCGGGTCGCCACGGCGCTGCGCAGCCCACGTAGTTTTCGAGCCGGAGAGAGAGACGTGGCTTCTACGGCGCTGTTCGCACGTAAAAGAAGGGTGGAGAATATGCTCAATCAATATGGCCGGCTTCCGGCTTCACCGAAGACTTACAGAGAATGACGTCAGGGCCCCTCCTCAGTCTTTGTTTCTTCCAATATTAGCCACCAGTAGCGGACACTGATCTCCACTAGGAGGAGCTGGATGGCATATCGAGCACGCGGGCGTGAAGCCACCGGAAGCCGCCGTTTTTGTCCCGGAAGAGAACTTTTCTCTTCTGTTTTAAAGAACTACCTGCCTTTGGCGAAGTAAACTGTACGAATCGACCGGAAAAGTCGTCAGGGAAGACATTTCACGCGTAAGTATCTCAAAGTTGCATTACTTTTCGCGCATTTTGTCCGTTGCAGCACTCCGCCATATTCGGACGGTGTCGGCACGGCGTCTGTCATATTTCGTGTAGCGTTCGTCGGCGTCTAAAGTGAGGCGTAATCGCCGAGTATGAAAAAATAAAAAAGAAAAACGATCATAACAACAGCTGCCACCCGAGAATATTTGAATTGCGCGACT
Source organism: Rhipicephalus sanguineus (assembly GCF_013339695.2). Taxonomy (NCBI): domain Eukaryota; kingdom Metazoa; phylum Arthropoda; class Arachnida; order Ixodida; family Ixodidae; genus Rhipicephalus; species Rhipicephalus sanguineus. The sequence continues at coordinate 98,391,765 of NC_051185.1, read as the reverse complement.
GAGACAGACAGAAGACGCCAGCTTCCGGGACAAACAGGGGATCTTCCGGTGGCTTCACAAGCGCCCGCCTCGCAGAGCGGGGATGCGCCGTCCAGCCTTTTTAATGGAGGTCAGTGGTAGCGGACAGTGTGATTATCAATGCGAGAGAGGTCCGCTTCTCGCTGTAATCTATAATGCTGAGTAAGAAGAAAGGACGAAAACTCTACTTTCAGGGGACCTAGTAAGGGACTTTGCTAAAAGAGACATTGCTTTGCTGGGAAGATTGTTCATCCGTTATCAGTATCGCGTTTCAGACATATATCAACACTGTAGTTAGCGGGAAGCCGCATGATTGAGCTGTGAAACTATGGCGGTAGAAGAGGATAAGGATTAAGTATACCGTTTCCTGTTAAGTGGCTCCAGTGATAGCAATGTGAATGGGCTCTTCTTTCAGAATGTAAAGGACAGCTGCGCACAGCTCTCTCACAAAAGAGTAAATACTGTTTCAAAACAGTATTCACACTTTGCTTTAAGCCCACGTTTTGTTGCAAAGTTTTGAGCTGCGCAGCGCGCAGCATCGTCAGTGTAAGGACGGCTGCATACAGCGATATGCACCACTTCTGCGCGAAGGCGCTTATACACAACTCATGAAAAGTTCGTGGTTGTAAGAAAAGACCACGAGGACTCAGTGGTGTGGTATGTAGCTAGTCAATTAAAAACGCCAGGCCTGCGCGGAAAGCACAGTCACAGCGAAAGCTCGAAGAGCGGCATTTCTAGAGCCCGTTATAAACTCTCTCGTGGCTACTGCTACAAGTACACTAGGACGTACCCACTACGCCACAAATCATAAGTTTTGTGAAGTTGGGATGCACCCACCACGACATCACTCGTCATTCTGCGGGGAAGCGAGATACCATCTGTAAGGCATTATGTGTACTTTGTTGATGCGACGGTTGATGACGATGAAGAATTACGGCTGCTCCCTTTGTAATGTGTTGGAAGCTTTAAAGGACGCACTAGTTACGTAATTTGCATTGTGTGACGTCCGGTCGTTATTTCATTCTCGCACCACGCTTTATAACATACGCTAACGTGAGAAAGAGAGAGAATGAAAGAGGGAATTAACTTTATTGAGACCCTGAGGAAATGGACCATGGGAGCCTTATGGGCTTCCCTGGCAACCAATAGCAGTGCACTGCGAGGAACCTACCACGCTATAAATCATCATAATTTTTGTGAAGTAGGGAAGAAGCCACTATGCAATTTTTCGTCATTCTGCGGATAACCGTGGTACTCGCTAAACACCTGTAAGGCATTATGTGCACTTTGTTGATGCTGTGGCTGATGACGATGAAGAATTATCGCAAGTCATTTGTAATGTGTTGGAAGCATTGAACAACCCACTCGTTGCGCAATTCGCATTGTGTGACGCCCGGTTACAGAATTCGCGTTTGTGTGACGTCTGGTTCTTATTTTACTCTTCATTTCACACTACATTACATATGCTAATGTGGTTCCTTCCCGACATGAAGCCTGTATAGGGTCTTTTTGCAACGCAGTTTGAAGCACCGGCATGGCTCTGAGGAGTGCTGGGCAGTATCGAAGATACATGTATCTTAGATACTATCTTAGATACTCTATAAGTATCTTGTATCTGTATCGCGATACGTCTCGAAAGATGAGTATCTGTATCTGTATTTCCGATACATTCGATAATGTATCGTGTATCTTAAGATACAAGATACTTCTATCGCAACACAACCGTGCGAAACAATAATCACTGGCCAAGCTCCGCTTCTCAAGTTGGTTTGGTGCTACTAAGCCATCTGAACAAGTCTAAGGGCTGTGACGTAATTTTATTTTTCCGCCAGAGTCCTCCAGTGAGGGCAGAAGATGAGAAGCACGCGGACGTCTACGCCCAGCCCACGTACCTTTTGTTTTGTCGATTTCTTTTCTTTTTAGTTGCGCCAGTGCCGCGACACTTGCTTTTAGCCACTGTCCTGCGCCGCGTACTCCACTGCGTGCAGCGTCTATCGCGCAAATTCTGATGTTGCTACAGTGTCGTTATTGAAGATTCTCTTGCGTCTTGCTCCGTAACGAAATGTGATGCGTGCAAGAATGGGGTTGCTTTGTGTCTTGTGGATTTTACATATGAGCGATTTGAAGGATCTCGTGAATGTAAAGCTTGACTTGCATGCAATGAATTAATCTATATGCAAATAAGATATGCAAAGAACTATAGCACCACTAGTACTGATGCTAGATCTAATAGAGCAAGCGTTTACGTAACAGAAAATATCTTGGTGTACCGTATTTTTCACTTCCTGCTACATTTATTCAAAGAATTTATGAAATCATAGCTTGATTATTTTTCAAGTGCTTTTTTGCTGTCATTTTGCATCCGATACATTACCTAGGTCGCTGTACTGTTTTTCTGGTCTGGTCACTGCAGTATGACTTTTGTAACGCATTCCCAAAATAAGATCTCTGCTTTATTCTTCTAACTGTCTGCTTTATATTTCTACTACTGTTTACCCATTTACACGTTGCCAAGGCGATTTTGAAAACAAATATAATTATGTAGGCGTCCCTTGAGTTACAGTACAAAGCATTCTGCTTATTGCTTAGGAAAATAGCGAAACTGAGTTTGCATTATAATAATGGAAAACATTAGGAGCCATCTTAAAGATGTTAGGAAGGGGATCCGAGAAACTATGTTTTACTGAATGCTCCGTTTTATTCATGAGCGTCCCAACGAGCCGTTTCAGGCAATTTTCCATAGGCACTGAATTTTCTATTGTCTTAATAGGTAAGTTCACGATACTTCATGCTCATTGCTATTAAGGGCGCCGTCTGTATTGTGTTTCTGTACTCATTCAATGTGAACGTTTGATACAGAACCACCTCCCTATTTTACTTATATTAGTTTTCCTGTTTTAGGCCTTCTTAAATATTCGTCGTGTTACTAATCGCCACCTAATGGGATATATAAGCGGCAATAGTGCGAATAACGGCGGTGTCCTCCGAAGCTTTGTGCAACTATACAACACGTCCGAGACGTCTCTGTGTTGGACATGTTTTCTCGTTGAAGAAAAATTGCTAAAAGATTACACGTTAGTGAGGATATCAACAAAGAATCCTTTACGCCAGCAGATAAGTAGAATATGAAAATTCATTGCTGTTCTACGTCATCTACGTATACACCAGGGGTCTCAAACTCAGCTTATAGCCAGCGGGCCACAGTCGCGAAATTTAGTTCGAAGCGCCGGGACAGTGGGAGATAATTTGAACAAAATGACGTTGCCATTCGAAAGGAAGCTTTTCCCATGTCTCATATATAGGTCATTTCTGAAGGGGATTTGGAGTCAGGATTAGAGGAACATCGATACCGATGTGCACAACGAGTGAAATCTGGACGCGGATTCTGAAATATAGAGTTTTTGTTCCACGGTCATGTTTCAGCACAATGTGACCACATGTTCCTCACGAAAGGAAAGCTTGAGACCTGTCATGTCTGTGTAGCCCACGAACATACTTATCTAGAAAACAAAAACAAATGGGACGAAGATGGTCATGTGTGCGGGCGGGGCCGCTAGCGATAGGTCTCAAACCCCTAGTATACACCATGCGTCCCCCCCCCCCAAAAAAAAAAAGTCGCTACCGGCGTTGTTGCTGTTGTACACTTGTCTGGATATGCGGTATTGTGCAAACTGTCTATTACGGACAAGGCAAAAGTCGACACCGGTATTTGCGCCATCGTGCGAAGGCTTCTTATAGAAGTTATTGTGATTATATGGCAACCCGCTAGCTGGTCGGCAAGCTGAGCAGCGACTCCTATTAATTGCAAAAATGACAAGAAGAACCGCTGTCCGAGAACTGTATAAAGAGTTGTCCTGTGAAGAAGCTAAAGCAAACCGCAATAAATTGTTGGAAGGAAACTAATGTACTTTGAGCAAGAAGGGCAAAACTTTTACATACTAACAGACATTTAATTAAAGTGAAACAAAATAGGTCGCAGTAAGGAAATTTTCAAGAAGACATTTTCGTGCATTGGCGTTCGCTGCTACATTATATGGATCTATATTAACAAATTAGAGAATGTATCGAAGTATCTTAAGATACAATTGCCAAGTATCGTATCGGATACAATCATTGCGGTAGTATCTTGTATCTGTATCTCCAATACTTCTTGCCTGAGTATCTTGTATCGTAACGCGATACAATTTCAAAGTATCTTTGCGCAGCCCTGGCTGTGAGGTTTAATACTGGGCTCACACGCAGAGGGCCCAGGTTCCAATCTCGTTCCATCCTGGAAATGTTTTTTATTTTGATTTTTTTTTTCTTATTTCGAGCGATAGCGGTTACGGACACCGGCGGCGGCGGCGGACAACTACGGCGCCAAAAACGGCCCTTGTTGCGATCTCATAACAGCTTTCGCTGTAAAAGCCAGCATGACATCAAGAGAGCTGCTTCTCATGTATGTGATGACGTAGTACATATGACACGCGTCTCATGATAGACTATAATTCATGTGCGTGGTATAGGCTACTCATGTTTTCGTATAGAGAAAGAAACCACAACAATACTAGGTATGTGGCTCAAGCTAATCAGAGATGTCTGCACACACTATATAAACTCAAAACAGCGGCACGGCAGATTTCACGCCTGATCTCGCGCATAACATACAACTGTAAGGGCATGAGAGAACAAGATACCCTCCGACTGATCAAAAGTATCGTCATCAGTCGTATTACATGCTCACTGCCCTGTCATAATATGAAAAAGGAAGAGAAAGAGAAAGCAAACTAAATAATAATAATGGCCTACAAGACAGCCCTAAGATTACCGCAGAATACTTCAAACGACAAGCTATTGGCGCTTTGTCTTCATAACACAATTGAAGAACTAATTAAGGCAGAGCTACAAGCACAAGAAAATCGCCTTCTGCAGACTCCAACTGGCGGAGCAGTCGTAACAAAACAAGGGCGCGATGCATTAATACAAAGCATGAAGTAACTAAAGAGGTGCCAAAGGAACTTAGACAACGGTACACAGTATCACCAATAACAAAGAACATGGATCCTACTCTGCATGCTGGGAGATGAAAGGCCAGGGCGGAATACATTTACAAAATGACAATATATGAACACGGCGCAATTCACTGACGCTGCGCCTTATCAGACCGATGCAAGGAAGGCTGTGTCTGTAGTCACAGACAGTAGAGCGAAAGTTACAGCCTGTGCTTCAATAGATCGTGCCTGGAGAACAGAAGCAGAAGAGGTCGCCATAAGCCTTGCAATAAAAGAGGGATGGGCGCGAAACGCTCCATTAACCATCATTCCCGACATACAAAAGGCTTGCAGAAACAATCTAAAGGTCAAAATTGGGGCACAGGCGCTCGGAATATTTCTTGGGACTAGATGGGACCCCCATGTTAAATGCGTCCAGACTGTGACCTGGGCACCGGGGCATGAGGGCGTCACTGGGAACCGGCATGCGTACGAGGCGGCTCGGGGCTTTCCACATCACCATGCCACCACCAACTCTGCAAGAGAAGACCCTCCCGGCCCAGAACCTTGCTACGCTACTATTCTAAGATACTATGGAGGAAATGGACAGATCTATCCACCCCCACATGGCAAACTGAGCGCTGCGCAGGCGACCGTGCTACGAAGACTACAGACGAACACTTACAAAAGTCTGCAACACTCTTCACCTTATCTACCCACGGCGTATAGAGACATATGTACGTGGTGTGGAGCAACACCAACACTTTTTCACATCACGTGAGAGTGTGCGGAGCACGGAGAGAGCACAGCACAAATGGCACACGTTACGAATGGGAGGCGCTGCTGTGTAACCCGGCCTTGAACGATCACCTACGACTGTTCCAAAGGGCTGAACGGATGGCTCGTGCCAATGGGGCCTTGGAATAGCGGCACCACCCTGCCGCACAGACTACACTTTTCACGCCCATATTCCCTGCGGAACACTAAGGTTCTAGCTTGTCTGGCTTCTGTACACAATAAAGTTTTACTACTACTACTACTACTACTACTACTACTACTACTACTACTACTACAACTACTTCATACTGGCTACCGCACAGTGAGCCTGTTTGAGAGCGCAGCTCTTTGATGCGCGCAACAGTCTTGTCACGTATCACTTTTAGAATTTCGCAGGCTTTATTTATCAACCGGAAAGAATGCGCGCGCAATTAGTAGTACTTTGTGGAAAATAACGCACTTGGATGTCACTTGAACATGTCTTCATATGCCTCATTGACAGTTTGTTACCTCGGTGAGTACTTGTCGAGTTACAAATATAATTATGACTGTTTATGTAGACTTCATGAACGAAAAGTATAGTAGTGGCTGCGCCAGTGTACTACGAGAAAGATAGAAAGAAAGGTAGAGGAAACACAGGGAGGTTAACCAAGAAGAACTCCGGTCGGCCACCCTGTACTGGGGAAAGGGAAAGGGGGTGCGAAGGGATGAAACAGAACAATACACACTAGGTTCGCTTTGCGTAACGCAGTTTTGAATTCGTGCTGCCTGATAGTTGGGACGCCCTTAAAGGCTTAACCAGGCATGGCATCGAGTTCTGTTGTTTCTTTTGTTTTCTTTATGCCGAAGGCTTTGTATTGAATGAACGACACGTTGTATTATGTGTCCGTAGCGATGTGTGTGTCACTGTGGTATGCGTGCGTGCGGGTTAATAAATTTTCTCTCATCGTATAAACATTCTCGTTAAGTAGTAATGCGACGCCGTTGCGTCTGCAGTCGTGTACATTGTGGCTGATTCTTGCAAATACATTTATTCAGCCATCTGCAACGGGCGTTACGATTCTTAATATTTGTGGTGTCCAACGCTTGCTGTATTCTGTAGTACTGACCATAAAGAAAGACTGAAATATATAGTGCCATTGAAACCTAAATAGACACTTTGCAAAAAGAGGCAATGTTTCGACAAAAAGGTTATTCATCCATCATCGGTATCGTGTTCTAGAGAAGTGTCAACGGCGTAGTCGGCGAGAAGCAGCATGATTTAGATGAGCAACTATCGAGGTAGAACAGGATAAACGTACACTGTAACGTTTACGACTGTGGCTCCAATGAGCAATCACCTGATACCGGGTGCCTCGATGAGAAATCTTGCTTCGACGTATTGATAAGGACAGCTGAACACATCTCTGCATAGCAGAGTACAATAATACTGTAATTCGTTCACGTGTTGTGCCAAACAGAGGCTTTGTTGCGGAAGGCTCAGAAGCGTCGTTTAGCTGCTGCACAATGACATTTTACCGAGAGCTGCATAGAGTTCTCGCATAGTGGAATACGTAATACTTTAATCATTCACCTCTTCAGTACGAAGTCTCTTCTACTTAACATATGCAAAACTCACGGATGACAGGAAGGAACACGAGGCTTCAGCTGGGCACATGGGGAGGGGGTTAAGTAGGTAGCATTGTAATGAAATGGTCAACATGGTATCCCAACAGCTTCCTTATCATGCGTGTGATGACGGAGTAAATGACATGCACGTCTTGATCTATCATTCATGTTAGTGGTACAGTCTTATCAGCGTGCCAGGCCTTGTTTAGGTATATACAGAGCCAACGGAATGATGACAGCACCAACACGTGGGATAGTCACCGTTGCGCTGTTGGCGTTGACGATGATAGCTGAGACCAGTCAGTTTCTTCTATAATTACTCGCTCAGCCGATTTTCGGGAAAGAAATGACGGGGTGGTGCTGTTCAGGCCCTGGTGTAGTCGGGAGGCGGAAGAGGGTTGGCGGGGGTCCTGCTCAATTCCCCCGAAAATTTTCAGTTTCAGAGCCCAGCTATGGGGTGGGATCAGGCCCGTAGACAGGAATTTTTTTCGAGGGGGGGAGCACTTGCTGAAAGCCATGATTATTTGAGAAAAACGCCTATTTTTATGATTTATTTTCGATAAAACACCATGTGTCACCAAAATTTCGGAGGGGGCCCGAGCCCCCTGGGCCCCCTCCGAAATTTTCGTGGGGCCCTGAGCCCTCTCCCTTCCTCTTGAGGGATAGTGGTAGACAGCCATTCATGATTTGATAATGCTTGCCGAATGAGCCCCATCCCATCCTTATTCTTCTAGTTATTTAACTCTGATGGTTCGGCTCCGCGGATACTACCTGTCCTAAGTAGACGCACTCATCTACAACTTCCAGTGTCTCGTCACCTATCACAAAACGCTGTTCTCTGCCAAGATTGTTCCATTGTGAGGGGAAGACAGAAAATTAGGTGGGTAGATGAGATAAAGAAGTTTGTAGGTATAACGTGGCAGCAGAAAGCAGAGGGCCGGGTTGATTGGCGGAACATGGGAGAGGCCTTTGTCGTGCAGTGGGCGTAGACAGGCTGATGATGATGATGATGTATTGGAAAGAGGGTTCAGACTGACGTCTTTGTCTAATTCTCGACGCTTGTGTTTAGCTTTCTCTGCGCTGGCTCGGAGAGACGAATTAGCTCTTCGGCGACGCTGACGTTCCAAACGTGCAGCCTGCTTGGTCAGCGCCTCCTCTATTCTTTCAGTTCCTGGGTGAACGCTCTCCTCGGGCGCTGTGCGAGTAGACTACGATAGGCTGGCGCTGAACGGCCGTGCGTATTACGAAGCTCACGAATTCGTGTTTGCACCCGAGCTTCATTGAATTCGTGCTCCTCGCAGGCCCTCACGGGTAAATGGGGATGGAAAGAAACGAGAACATACTGGCGCGCTGTTTTCATCACACTCTGACCGTGGTGACAACAAAAAGATGCTAGATGGTCTTTGATTGTATCATGGATGACTCCGTCCTTTCACCAATCATCCATGCTACAACTACTTGAAAATAAATCGAAACAGCAAGAAATGTAGATGCCACAAGTTCACGTTTCTTTCCATCCCCACTGTGCGTATTGCTCCGGTAGTCTTTCAGGCCGTGCTGCCAGTTCATTACTTGCATTCGAGTTTGATAGCATTCGCGTTTTATTTTCTATTTCAGGCTACTGCAACCACGTCATTCGCATGCCTTAGTATGTCATACTGTTGTGTTCCACTCTGCAAATGGAACGCAAAGAAATCACGGTTCTTTTTATTTCGCTTCATTGATGAAGAAAGAAAAACTCACAGGATCCGTTAGGGATTCACCTAAGACGACTGAAAGTCGAAATCAGTTTCTTCCCAGTCAATGTATTGAACACCCGTGCCTCTCTCCGAGATATTTCTGCATCTAACGTGGTTTTCTTACAGCCTTAAGGATCGGAGGCGCCGCAACTTTTCTGTACCTCAGATTTTTGACCAAGCGAGGATATAGTATGACGACGTCACGTGATGTGACGTCACAATAATGTCACAAAATTTTACTATCTGTGACGTCATATGATAATGCCATCACGTAATGATGATTTCTTGCATCACTCGTGTTGACACCACCGACGGTCAATTTTCGCGTTTGATGAGGCACCTAACGCTTTCGCCTTAATAAAGTGTTCCGAACACCAGCTGCCGTGGTGTTCGGGAGAGGTGGCTTGCAGTAATTAGATGGGATAAGTGGTCTCCCAATACATCTTGTAACTACACTAAAATATGTAGCCGTCATTTACGACTCCGAGATTTCATAGAATATAAGAAGCAGCGGCTTTAGCAGGATGTAGTAGCGTCAGTCTTTGCAGACTACCCTTCACATTTGCAGCTGAAAGTAACAACTGAACCCAGCATGGCAAGCATCACTAAACATGACCGTGCTGCGCAGGGGTGTAGCCAGAAAATTTTTCAGGGGGGGGGGGACGGGACAAGGGGGGGTTTCGACCATACTTTATGTATGTTCGTGTACGGATTTGTATGTGTGCGTGTATCTATACGCAAGCAAAATTATAAATTTTGCAAGCAAAATTGACAACCGACTCTCAGTCAAGGGAATGTAACGGTGACAAAACAATATTCCGCGCAACGATGGCATGCGCTCTTTCGTATCGGCATAGCAGACGACGCGCGAACGTCTCGATCAAATAGCCGCCAACGACAAATGCCTTTGAAATGAGCCGGTGGCCCAGAACAAGTACATCATGATTCCCGTTTACAAGTTTTCAATATACTCTAAACAACCCGAATACAGCCGAAAACTGAACCATACAACAGTATCGAATGCAGCCATGGCATTCGTTTCCGCGAGCGACGACGCGATTCCGGGTCTACTACGGTGGCGGCGCCTAGCGGCTGAAAGCCGCACTAACGCCGACGGCCGGTTACCATTCCGCTCCTCTCTTTCTCCCAGGCACAGAAACATAGAGGAGGCGCTAGCTCTGTTTATGTGTATCTATCGCGGGACCTGCGTGACCCCAACGCCACAGATGAGACAAAGACAAAGGACTTGTCTTCTTCAAAGCCATTGTACAGAGGCCAATGTTCGTCAATGGCAGCCTCTCCCCCCCTTCCCCCACCCCACTCTGGAGAAGGCACGAAGCATATACCCACGATAGCTAAGGAAATCATTTTCAGACATCAAGAAAAGTCCACTTGTCGAAACATCGGCTCGAGCACCCATCCCCTGTTTACGGATTTTTTTCATAGCTATGCTATGTATGATGTAGTGCATGTTTCTATGTTCTTACGTATTCTCCTCATCGCGCAGTTTAAACATTTCTGCTCAATCTATGAACCAATTAGCCTTACGAACACGTCATACTTCTGCGCTTCGTGTGTGCCTGTGTCTATATTCCTAAGTGATCTCTTCGCAGAGTTTCAATTTATCTGACGGACAATACCTCGCCCGTTTGAGCGCGGCTTCGAAATAGGGACACTCCAGGGAGAGAAGTGGTCCACGTGGCGTTTGTTGTCTCAACTGGAAGCGGTGAGAGTACGGCGCGTAGAAAGGCATATGATCCGTTTGACAATGTCTGCTGAACGAACCACGCCCTTTTAGTCAATTCACGCTCTCTGCTCAAGGGATGCAGGCCTCCTCCCGTCCACCTTCTTCTGGCGTGGAAGCTCCTTCGTCCGAGGAAAGACATGTGGGGCGTTTCATCTCTGTTTGAGGAGCAATTGACGGCAGGCATCGCACGTGGGATGGTGTTATCGTATGCGCCCTCAATATGACGGAAATGGCCGAGTCGTTTCATCTCTCTACAGCCGCGTTCGTCATCCCCGTTCGCGGCCTTTTAGCCGCGGGTAGAACATACGATGGGCGCGGCGATGTTACCGATATTGACTTTATATGGAACGTGTCGGCAACCGCGAGGGCAAAAACATGTGTCCATATTATTGCTATCGCGAAGACTCGCAGGAAGAATGCTCTGATTACACGAGTTTAAGAATGCCGGGCGATTGCAAGAAGCGCAATGGCGCTTGCATGGACGTTGTCCATTATAGATGGAGTAAAATTATTTCATCCGAGAGCTGGGTTGCCCAACTTAGTGAGATCATCGCAAAGACACACGTCGTTTACGCTGCAGACGCAGGCCGAACTGTCCAAGTTAACTCGATGAAGTGTGAATGATTGTGCAGGATGACCACGTGGGAAACGTCGTTCAAGCTTTGGTGAGTTTCTTGAAACAAATGACCGACAGGCGTCTCTTTTGAAATATTATCACCATCATCATCATTCTCACCATTTCGTGCATCATCTTCATCTATTATCATAATCATCGCTTCGAGCATAACCATCGTAATCATCATCAGTTATCATCATCATAATATTTATCATAATTTCGAGAAGACGGTGCAGGCCCGACCTAAAAGAGCTCCGCTATTATAAAAAAGACCTTGTTCTAATAATTTATTTCTTTTATCCCTTGGCGTCCTCTCTGAATGATTAGTTTCTTCAGCCACTACAAAGAGGGCGCCAGGGTTTCCAGTTTAATCCCGGACTAAGGATCCCCCTCACCGATCTTCTCAAGAACATCAAATAAACGTTTTATTCTCTCTCTCTCTCTTTAAAATACAGCATTGCTCCCTAGAGGGAACTAGGGGTTCTGGGCTCTTGTAGACGCGACCGGAGAGACGGCGCGAAATAAATGAAGTGCGCATTTTTACAGCAGAGCACTGAAAAAAAAAAACAAGATATGGCGTTGGTGAAAGTCGTGCTGTGCACGCATTCTGGGGAAGCGAAAAGGCATTCCCGTTACACTTTCTCTTTCTCGCGAGGTTTACACGGTACCGCTATCGCACATGCATCACGGTATTTTTTTTATCTATATGGAAGAATGTAGGTGCGAGTTGATATAAATGCATGCAAGCGATTGTGCGATTCGTAAAGGTATAGTCTGTGTTATTTCTCTTATACAGTTTGTAGTGTATTTATTTCCACATCCTGTCGAACATTGTGATGCTTTCGTTTGTTTTAAAGACGATAGTCTTTCTTGGGGAACTTAAACGCAGAAATTTTGTTCTGTCTGTCTTTCTGTTTGTCGGCACGTCCCTCGATTCAGCCACTCGGCCAAAGTTGAACCACTTGCCCAAGGGCCAGCCGTCTTGAACTGGTACGGCTGTTCATACTTGTGAACGTTGTCGATCAAAAAGTAAATATCATGCATATCGGAGGTGCAACATCACTAGGTAAGTATTAGGTGGCGTGTTCCTTTAATAGAAAATGCATACATACGTAATTTTAAGGACCCTAGTTTCTTAAGCTGCGCTGAAAATGCATAAGAATGGAAGCTTGAGCGAGTTGGTATGCGTTCATCTTTGTTGAAACAGCGCTCACTAGACGACGAGGAAGTAAAAGAAGGCACAGGACAGGCAGCGCCTGTCCTGTGCCTTCTTTTACTTCGCTTTTAGTGTGCCTTCTTTTACTGCGCTGAAATTTGCCTTCCTCCGTGCCCTTCGCACGAGCTCATTTCGGTTCTGTATTGCACTGTACGAATGCCATGGGTTGGTGTTGAAAAACTTTAGTTTTGAGAAGGCCAAGAAGGTGAAAAAAAATATTTAAAAAATGACAAAGCAGCGTTGTGGGCGGCCTTCAGGCTGCCGGTTGTGGGCGCCTCTCTGGCGTTCCTGTTTTACCCAGGCGACGTGTAAATAAAACAGTGTGTGGAGAGTACTCGTTGAGTGCGGACGTTTCTCTGCAAAGGTCTTCGCCTGCTGCTGCGCCGGGACTACCAGCACGCAACACAGCACTCATGTTTCCCGACGTATTGCCAGATGGCGTCCATATCTCACACAGCGCCTCTTCTATCGTCTTTACACGACATTTGCAGCGAAGCACGCAGATACGCGGCCAATTTTTTTGACTGTATTCATTCAATTCAATTTTATTCAATTTTATTTATTCAATTTTATTCAATTTTTTTGACGATGTAACGACACATTGTGGGGTTGCGAGTATCTATAAGTAAGAAATCATAATAAGAAACGCCAGGCCTGCGCGGAAAGCGCAGCACAGTCACAGCAAAAGCTGGAAGAGTGGCATTTCTAGAGCCGGTTTTAAACTATCTTGTGGCTATTATTACAAGTACACATAGCAACGTACCCACTACGCGACAAATCGTAATTTTTATGACGTTGGGAAGCACCCACCACGACAGTATTCGCTATTCTGCGGACAAGCGAGGTACCATCTGTAAGGTTAAAGTGCGTTGGCGGGCTAGTTGGTTGTTCATGCTTAGTTTCTACAGCGCGACTGGACGCGGACGGAGAAGGAACACGCAAACACACACGCAGCGCTGTGTGTGTGTTTGCGTGTTCTTTCTCCGTCCGCGTCCAGTCGCGCTGTAGAAACTAAGCATCTGTAAGGCATTATGTGCATTTTGTTGATGCGACGGTTGATGACGACGAAGAATTAGGGCTGAGCCCTTTGTAATGGGTTTGAAGCTTCAAATGACCCACTAGTTACGTAATTGATATTGTGTGACGCCCACTCGTTATTTAACTCTCCCACCACGCTTTATAACATATGTTAACGTGAGAAAGAGAGAGAGAGAGGGAATTAGCTCTATTGAGACCCTGAGGAAATCGACCATGGGAGCCTTATGTGCTTCTTTGGCAACCAATAGAAGTGCACTTGCGAGGAACCCATTACGCTATAAATCATGATAATTTTTGTGAAGTAGGGAAGCAGCCACTATGCAATTTTTCGTCATTCTGCGGATAACCGTGGTACTCGCTAAACACCTGTAAGGCATTATGTGCACTTTGTTGATGCTGTGGCTGATGACGATGAAGAATTATCGCAAGTCATTTGTAATGTGTTGGAAGCATTGAACAACCCACTCGTTGCGCAATTCGCATTGTGTGACGCCCGGTTACAGAATTCGCGTTTGTGTGACGTCTGGTTCTTATTTTACTCTTCATTTCACACTACATTACATATGCTAATGTGGTTCCTTCCCGACATGAAGACTGTATAGGGTCTTTTTGCAACGCAGTTTGAAGCACCGGCATGGCTCTGAGGTAGAACACTGGGCTCCCACACAGAGGGCCCAGGTTCGAACCTCGTTCCATCCTGAAATTTTTTTCTTATTTCCTTTTATTCCTATTTCGTGCAATAGCGGTTACGGACACCGGCGGCAGCAGCGGCGGCGGCGGACAACTACGGCGCCAAAAACGGCCGTTGAAATGATCTCATCACAGCTTTCGCTGTAAATTATGAACATCACCGTACGTTAGTGTGATAGAAAGGCTCAACATTCGTAAGTGAATATAACTACGGTGGTGCGCATGGTGAGAAAGGAATGACCAAATGGGAATCACAGGAGCACAATGAGGCGTTCACTGTGGCTGGCGCAATGTAATACATTTCCTTCACCCTTTTCCTTTCCTTGAACTCATTTAGGTGTCTCCCTTTCTGTTATCCTCCTTGCCTCATCTGCGCATGCTCATCCTTCTCGCGCTCCACTACATACACATCAGTTCACGCCATCGAGTTGCATCATACGACTTCACATCCTGCGCCTCTTATGACTTCGGTTTTATTAATGCGCCTTCCCTTCCTCTCTTCCACCGAATACTCTAAACATTTCTTATAGCGCAGCAAGATAGATAAATTGAATAGTTGGTATGCGTTCATCTTCAAAGCTTATTCAGCTCAATAAGAGACTGTCACGCACATGTTTTGGAGATCTGTTCCTCTTGACTGCTGAGTGGTTAATACTTTCACCCGCTTCGAACACCGGCGTTAATAAAATGTTGACGCCATGTACAGTTAAAACTCGATTCAGAGGAATCCCACTTTTATGAAGTTCTCGATCTAACGAAGAAATTTCCATTCTCAGGCATGTGCAGGTTCAAAGTTGTCATCAACCCGAAATAGTGAAACTAACTTGGGATCAAAACTGATTTACGAAGTTTTCCTGCAATAAATTTGTAAAAGAGGGATGATTTCTTTAGAATCGTTTTCCTTCGATTTAAAAAGGGGTGATTTCTTTCGAACGCAGAGGAGTTTTTCTTGGAGCGTGTGCTCTGATGCTATCGCGTTAAACATCTATTTGCCACAGTTACGGCCCTAGCTTTACTTTGATGAGTCTGCACGCCCCGCCCATGAACGGAAAAACGGACTCAACCGTCGGCAGTGCTCTTACATACCAGGTGGCGCTTGGGACTGCGATGGTTTAATTATTGTCCCTGTAATGCGCCCCCTATCGAATGCTTACCCTATTTCATGCTTTATATGACAAATGAGTGTGATCGCCTCCACGCAGTTTGGTTGCTCGGCCTGCTCGTACAATCACTGAATTCCTTGTGAGCCTCTTTGCATATCGGCAGATTGTCATAGCTTTGCATGAGCTACGGTCAACGTAGCCTGCATCGCAGTCAGGAACAAAGTCCCATTGTTGGAGCACATCTATGTATTGAACAATGCTCTCGCGAAAAAGCACACGCGCAGATCGCCTGTCAGGGTCGCAGTGAAATCCGGCCTTTCTCGCCCGCCATATTCAGTGGAGGCCAAGAGGGATAATTAGGTCAAAAGGCATCCCATCCTCATTTTCTATCTGCAAGAACCTGATTGCAAGTGGACGCAGAGGAAACTCTTTCTCCAGCATTCTCTGTAAAAGAACCCAGAAGTAGACCCCTTCTCTACAGTGCAAAAATATGTGATCCATTGTCTCCGGTTTTCTACAGATAAACCAATGAGAACCCCACGGCATGTAAAAACCCCGTTCTTGCAAGAAGGTCCGCACTGATAATGTACCCAAATGTAACCTAAAAAAGAAAGTTTTCGCCTCTGAATGAATCTACATTTTTTTCACTCGTTTGAGTACGTCTTTTCCTTCGACTCCACTGTTTATTGACCACTCCACTGTTTATTGATATTGATAGGCACTCGAAAATCATATCACATATGTCTTCACAGAATTTCTTTAGAGTGACTGTAAAGAAATATTCATTTGAGAACCTCACTGACAGAATATGAATGCTGTCCACAACTTCCTTAAAAAAGCCTCGTGTGGCTCCAGACATGCTTGCAGTGCTAACAACAAATTTAGATAGCACGCAACAAAGGCGTAGCTGGCAATATGTTCCCAGAAAAGGATCCCGCACGTCCCGAAAGAAGAGAAAGCGATTAACCGGCTGTTGGACAAATAGATGGGACAAGCGAAGTCCCCCTGCTTCAATTCGTGTGAACAGATTCGTTCTACTGCATCTTTCCCAAGTTGACCCCCACACAAAATCAGCGAATACTCTATGAAACCTTTGCACATACACTCGTGCACAACTAAGCAGTAGCGTCACATACCATAACTTGCTCATAAAAAACATATTACATACAGTGGTTCTCGCGAAATTTGAGAGACAAGTGGCGTTCCGTCGTGTTGTTTCTTCTCGTATTTGCTGCACCTGTTTCGTCCAGTATTCATCGGTGCTTTTATAGTGTTGAAGGGGCACACCTAGGAACTTTGCTGGACATCTAAACCACCGAATGTTGGCAAAAGCATCTGGGACTGATGACCATTCACCGTGCCATAGCCCCAGGCGCTTCCCCCAGTTCACTCGACTTCAGGTAATTTGGCCAAATTGTCTCTTGTACAATTTCTTTCGATGTACAACATACTGCCACGTCATCAGCATACGCCAAAAACGTTCACTTCGGCTTCCAGTAGCCTAAAACCGCGAATGCTTTCATTGTGTACAATGACCAAGCATAAAGTTTCAATGTAAAGGGCAAACAAGACAGGGCTAGCTGTGCAGCCCTGGCGAACAGAACGTTCCAGCTTTATAGGTGCTTCCGGCATCTTATTAATGATTAATCTGGTGGTACATGTCTGGTACGCCAGGACTACTCCCTCTGTAATTACCGATCCAACATTAACATGCTCAAGTATGGTGAATAGGACATCCTGCGGTACACAATTAAATGCCTTGTCGAAATCAAGCTGCGATATCGCTACAGCTGAATTAAAAGCATCACAGCATTCAAGTACACGACGCATCGTGTGTGTGTTCGTCAAAATGGAATTCCCTTTGATGCCACACGTCTGGCGCTCAACAACTATTTCTGTAATAACGGACTGGAATCTCCCTGCAACTACTTTCATGAGTATTTTATAGTCGGTGTTAGGGATATGGGTCTGTACGACGTGACTAATTTTAGAATCGCTTTTTCCTCGGTCTTCGGAATGGGAACAGTGTGTGTCTCCGCAAATGACGGCCTTAGGAGGGTGCCACTGTTATCTCAAGAAACAAAAAAGAATTTCGAATTACCTGTAACAGTTTTGGAAATTGAAAACGCAATAGACTGTCTCGCTCCTGGAAAGTCGCCTGGACCAGATGGTCTGGGTGCGACATGGTATAAGGCGTTTAAAAAAGAAATATCCTCAGTCTTACTAGCTGTCTTCGAGGAAGATTACAAAACCACACACCCACTTCTCTCCTTGGAGCTGCACTGAAAGTAACTTTCATGCTTCGCAAACATACGCGTCCTCTATACAGGTGTCACGGTGCGAGATGTAATATCGCAGTAATATTGCGTGGTACAAGCGTAAATTGTCATCGGGCGTCACACCATGTGAATATCATAACGATTTGGTGGTTTAAAGCCAACTACCCATTACAAAAGGCACACACATCACTGTGCATACTCCCTTAAGACAACGTAGTGGGTGCATCGCAACTTCGAAAAAGTTTCTCGCGCATAAGTGCTCCTGGTTTAAAGCATGCTACCCATTACATAAGGCACACACCTTAGTGCGCGCATTCTGTTAAATACACGTAGTGGGTGCACTGATACCTCAAAAGAAGTGTCACGCGCATAGACGTACTCACACGCCACCGGGCTCTTGACACGCTTGTGATGGATTCTCTGTAGTCTACAAGCGCCAACCACACTGCGGTGTCTTCCTCATCGAGTTTTGGTGGGGCATCAATGTCAAGTGGCGCACGACAACGAGGGCGGCCACGAAAGACGGAGGCAGAGAAGGCAGACACCAAAGCTTGGCGCGCCGTGGCTATGCGACCACTTTGTAGTTGTTCAGTTACATTGCACTGATGCACGATGTGAACATGTATAGTAACAAAATACATTAACAATTATGCACTAAGTGGTCGAAGTGCGCACTAGGGGCAGGATATCGCTTTCGCGTTTAACTCTTAAAGCGTCCCCCAATTTTTTTCACACGCTTTCTTATTCGCAGATACCATGTGGGGTGTCTTTCAGGTGTCGCTAGACTAAAACTCTAAATTTCGGCGAACCGAGAAATC
Organism: Rhipicephalus sanguineus; assembly: GCF_013339695.2. Taxonomy (NCBI): domain Eukaryota; kingdom Metazoa; phylum Arthropoda; class Arachnida; order Ixodida; family Ixodidae; genus Rhipicephalus; species Rhipicephalus sanguineus. The sequence continues at coordinate 98,373,146 of NC_051185.1, read as the reverse complement.
TGTTTCTCGATTTTGGAATTTTTCCAATTGAGCGAGATAATTGCAGCGTTAGAACGTTAGCTCGATTTTGAACTGTATGTGTTTTTCAACGCCAGTATCTATGACATTATATTATAATTCCAGAGGTGGAACCACCTGCACTATGGCTAACCTTGACAACTCGGTTTGCGACTCGGTCACCCAGGGCTCGTGCCTCGTAGTGCACACGCTGAAAAAAACGGAACGCTGAAGTGTCCCCGATTCTGGTCGCACGAGGCGAACGTTGGACGAAGCGACACTGGCGTCAAGTCAGGAGAGTCGCTCGACGCACGTCTCCTCCACTGTGGAAGCAGGAGTACGCGGGTCGACAGTCCGAACGCAGGGTCTAGACCTATGCGGTGCCTTTTCGTCGTTAAGGGAGACAGGGAGAACCATAGCACCACTAACACCACCACCACCAATCACAACAAAACAAACAACAACTTCGTAACGTTGAAGATTGGGCTAGCTGGTTAAACGTCATTAAGACTGCAGCGCAAATTATCAGCTGAAGAAATGGTGCGATGCTGCAGTGACTGGTTCACTGTTGCATTTCTCTCGCTCACCAAAATAGAGATTGCTTATCTCAACAAAGCACGCGTGAGCGTTCTGCAACAACTTTTGGTTGTGGCAGATTTTGGCAGCGACAGTCGTGGTAGTAGGAAGTGAAGTCTACTGAGCAAAATTCTTCCTTTGCACAGGTGTTGACTTGTGCAGGTGTTGACGGTTATCTGGATCGGCTATTACGGCTATCGGGATATTCTCAGGATTTCTCGACCCGTCTACTTGGAACATCTGGTCGAGAAACGCCACTACCTTGTCGCTGCAGCCACCTGCAGCGAGCTTCTGCCCCAGAGTGGACTGCGAGGACACCTACCGGAGACACTACTGAAGCTCAACACTGTGCTCGTGTAGCCGCATTTTGGCAGTGGCAGTCGTGGCAGCAGGAAGTCAAGTGCACTGAGCAACGTTCTTTCTTTGCGCAGGTTGGTTGAACATTGTTTGCACCGCTGATTTTCCTCCTACTTTTGTTGTCGCGGTAGCTGCTGCCATTAGTTAAAATGTTGCAGTAATTGTTACGTTTCATGATGCCATCGAATGCTGAAATTTCAAGCAGAAATTGAACAGCTTCGTAAAAGTGTCTCTGCCATCAGCAATTCTCATGAAGAACCAAAAAAAAGCATGAATTCGCCACAGCCGAAAACAAGTCTCTGCTGAAATGATATGATGAACTGGCTACTAAACTGGCTGATATTGAACAACGTTCGCGGATTAACAACGTTGAGATAAAAGGTGTGCCATGTAAAAAGGGTGAGGACTGCACCGCCATTCTTCATAAAATGGGCGATGTATTTGTCTGCCCCATAAATAAGGATGATATCGACGCTGTACAACGCTTGCCTGCGAAAAAGGACACGAACATAATCGCGAGATTTTGTTCTCGGGTCAAGAGAGATGAATTGTTCCGTAAATCACGCAGAGCCCGTCTAACAACCGAGCCACTTGGGTTTCCTCAGTCACAGGGCGCCAATGTGTGCGTTAATGCCCACCTCACACCCGAAAATCAAGAGATTGTTTGCACAAATTCTCTCACTAAAGAGAGAAAAGCAATTGAAGTTTTTGCGGGTAGACAATGGTCGCATCAAAGCGCGCAAAACTGAGGGCAGTCGAGTTCATGTCATTGCGTGCGTGCAGGACCTCTCAGTAATGAGAGAATACTCATTGTTGATTAACGAAGTGATTGTTACCTAAATGGAAAAATGGCAGGCAATGAATACGTGACGCTGGAAAAATTAGGCGCATTGCTTTCCACGAGAAAGAATAACATGTCCTTTATTCGTTTTAACGCACAATCTGCAAGAAATAAGGACACACTCAGGACACAACAAATAAGCCACAAATAAGCAGACGTTTGTGACAGTGACATATGTCAGATTGGTTGTTGTGCCATTCCATTCTGCTTCCTTGTTTTGCTCAAGGGGCCTTACCGAAAAAAAAGAAACGCTTTGAAGCATGTCCCGCGTACAAGTAAGCGCATCCAAGACACTTGGTGCGTTTTCATTGCGGCGATGGAGTGTTCGTGTTACCGTTACGCTGTTTCCATTAAGACATCGCAATTGACGCTAGCCAATTAACGATGCAATTTTTCAGGCGAAGCTTGTAGTGGCTGACTCGGAGAGATGGCGACTGAGGTGGTGGTGTTCAGAAAACCCTAATCACACACAAAGAACTGTGCTCACGCACAGCTGACGCTCGCGCACCAAAGAAAAATTCAATAAAACAAAATAAATTTTCTTTTCGTCGTTAGGGTGCGAACCCGGGCACGGCGGTCCGAAAGCGAGTACCTTGTATACTAGGCCACACGCCCATGCTCGTCCATTGTGAACTGAACTGAAGCATACGATTACGTTCTACCGAAGACGCAAAAAACAATGAAGGCATCTTCGCACTAGTGGTGCCAAGCCTGAAGGAAGTGCGGTACTGAGCGGCCTCTTTGGTTGTCTTTATTTTTTTACAGCGAAGCGTGCTATGAGATCACAACAACGGCCGTTTTTAGCACTGTAGCTGTCCGCCGCCGCCGCCGCCGGTGTCCGTAACCGCAATCGCGCGAAATAACACAATAAAACGAAATAAGAAAAAAAATATCCAGGATAGAACGTGGTTCTAACCTGAGCCCTCTGCGTAGGAGACCAGTATTCTACCACAGAGCCACGCCGGTGCTTGAAACGCCTTTGCAAAAAGACCCTATGCAGGCTTCATGTCGGGAAAGAACGACATCAACATATGTAATATAGCGTGGTAGAAGAGTAAAATAACAACCAGGCGTCACACAGCACGAATTCTGTAACCAGGCATCACACAGTGCCAATTGCGCAACGAGTGGGTTGTTGAATGCTTCTTACCCATCACAAAGGGCTGCGCCATAATTCTTCATTGTCATCAGTCTCGGCATCTACAAAGTGCACATAGTTCATTAAAGGTGTTTAGCAGATACCACGGTTCTCCGCAGAATGACGAAAACTGGCATAGCGGCTGCTTGCCTATTAAAAAAAACATGATGATTTATAGCGTAGGAAGTACCTCGCATGTGCACTTGTATTGGTTGCCAAGGAAACCCATAAGGCCCCCATGGTTCATTTCCTCAGGGTCTCAATAAAGTTCTTTCCCTCTCTTTCTCACGTTGACGTATGTCATATGATGTGGTGGGAGAGTGAAATAACCACCTGGCGTCACAGAATGCGAATTGCGTAACAAGTGGGTCGTTTAAAGCTTCCAACACATTGCAAAGCGCTCCGCCATAATTCTTCATCGTTATCAGCTGTCGCATCAACGAAATGCCCATAATGCCTTACAGATGTTTTGCTGGTACCTCGCTTCTCCACAAAATCAATAGTGCGCATAGTGGATGATTCCCAACTTCACAAAAATTATGTGTTGGGGACGAACTTCGTACGTTCGCCGCATACCTTCATATTGTTACCCGCCCCGCGGCCGGCGTACCCGCGCCAACACGGAAGCGGTAGTTCCGGTTGGTGGAACGAATACTGTCCGCTGGTCACAAAGGATGCAAGGACTCACGTCTCCCGAGGGGTTCAATTATGGTGCCTTACAGGAGACCGTGGCCGAGCCGGGCTACAGGGACGGAAGGCACACTTGCGCCTTCGCTGTGACAGCCAAAGGCAGCGGCAATGATGCACGGGCCTATTGTATTGACGACCCGTCAACGTATGAGGCCGAACATTCTGGAAACCGGAGTGAAATGAAGATGAGCGGCGGCGGCGGACCGACGAGCGGGCGAGAGGCGGTATTCCTGCGAGGAGGTGGCGAGGAGGAATCCGGGCCTGGTGCGTTCAGCGGCAGCCGACCGGGAGACAAGGAGAGAGTTACTCCTGCTTTCCGATTGGACTGTAAGGGTGTTTGAATGGGGAGACAGGGAATAAAAGCAGGGGTACAGGGACAGGAAGGGGAGAAGAGAAACGAATAAACGTCTCTATCCAGATGATGTCGGAGCGGTCGTTTCCTCAAGGTGCCAGCAGATGAAAAGTTCTCGCCTTCGGCTTCCTTGGCGGCAGCAGCAAATGTCGCGCAACCAGCGAGGCGAGCGGAACAAACGAGAAGAACCTAACTGGCGCAGTCGAGCAGGATCTGCATGGCTGAACTGAGGAGGACAGCGGGGAGCGACATCGGCCGAGACTGACGACAACCACCTACAACTGACTACCGCGCTGCGGGACCAACGAAGCAAGGCTAGTCCACCGGATTCCGAGGAGGAAGAGCGCACCGCAAGGCTACTTCAGGCGGGTACCTCTTGATTTTCTGTTGGGCGCAGGCGATGATAAAGCATTACAACTTGCGAAACAGAGAAAGGGACAACTCGGAAATGAACGGGGACGGGGCAGGAAACTTGCAGGCGTTGGGAGTCGCCGACAGCGGCACGGGGGGTCAGGGTAGTGGCACGTCAGATACGGCGTCGGAACAGCAGCTAGCGCTGCTACAGCTTCAACTGAAAATTGCTGAGGCGGAAACGGAGAAGCAGCGCTTGATGCTGGAAAGCCAGCGGCTACGAGCCCGTGATCGGGCGGAGTCCAACGAGGGCGATGACAGCCTATCGCTCGGCGGAAGGTTGGAGGAAGACAGGCGACTAAAATTTGCAAGCTTGTTAAAGGGTGTATTGGCACCAATGCCGAACCAAGAGGCACTTGCGCCAATGTGGTTCGAGGACGTTGAGGCAACGCTCGAGTCGTATGAAGTTCCGAGCGAATGGTGGGCCGGGCTAGTTTTGCCACAGTTAAGCGAAAGGGCGCGTGGGCTGCTGTGCAGGCTGACAGCAGAGGAGCGAAAAGCTTACGTTAAGCTTAAGTCAAGCATTTTGGAGGGTATCAGGCTTTCGGCGGCGGAGTACAAGAGGCTATTTGCGGGATCGAAAAAGGGAGAAAAGGAATCCTGGGATCAGTTTGCCGTGCGCCTTGAGAATTACTTCGACTATTATGTCCAAAGTTCAAAGGTAGGCACGTTCGAGGAACTCAAGCAGCTAGTGGTCGCGGATCGCTTGAAAGAATGTTTGAGCCCGGAAGCGAGAGCGCATGTCATTTGTAATCAACAGGAGGCCTTTTTGCTACCCAGTGGTGTGGCTAGGCTCGCGGAGAGATTCGAGGAGAGTGAAAATTGCAAGGCAGCACTAAAGAAGGCGAATATCGAGGAGTGGCAAAAGAAAGCTAAAACACCTGTAGATATACCCACGGACGGAAAGTGGAAAAGGCGATGTTTTGAGTGCAAGGAAACCGACCACATTGCCAGGAATTGCCCCAATAAGGGCTTAGGTGCAAGGCAAGGCACTAGGCCAGCAGGACGACAACAAAACGGACCAGTGGTCGCGAGAGTGACGGCTTCTGCATTCGGGTTAGGAATAACAACGACAGACAGGTTGTGGCAGTGTAAAGAGCAGAAACAACCCTCATTGGAAACCGTAACGCTTAAGAGCTCGGGTCGTTCATTAAACGCCGTGGTAGACTCAGGAGCAGAAGTGAGCGTCATTAGAAAGGCAGTGGTATATCAGTACAACGGTACGGGTTCGCAGATAAAGTTGACGGGAGCGTTCGGGCAACAGGTGACCGCTGAGTTGGCTTACGTGCCGCTCATAGCTACTGAAGGAAATCCTTACGTGATGTCCGAGGCGGTGCAGTCTGCCGTGCTTTGTGCAATCACAGATAAGCTGCTAGACGGCACGGACGCGCTGATCACGCCCAACGATTACGCACAACTTCTCGAGGAAAGGGTTAAACGTGACATAGTGTCAGACGAGTGTTCAGCAGTCGAGGAGACCGAAGCCATGGTAGAGCTGTCAGAGGAGGCATGCGAGGAGCAACGGGCGATTGTGGGCGTCATAACCGCGGAGGGCAACAGCGAAGGTTCCGAGCCGGTCAAAAGCAAACGACAGGAGTTTCGTGAGGCTCAGGAAGCAGACCCGGCTTTGCGAGACGCTTGGGCGCAGGCAAAGGCCGGAACGCATGGTATGCTTGTTCAGGACGAGCTATTACATCATCAGGAACACCTCGCGGGTCGCATGTGCAAACAGCTAGTGCTACCATCGCACAGGCACAAAGAAGTGCTGAAAATGGCTCACGATTCACCATGGGCAGGTCATTTAGGAGAGCGGAAAACACTACAACGGGTGAAAAGCTCATTTTACTGGCCGCAGATGTCGCGAGACGTAAAGGAGTACTGTAGATCGTGTCATGGATGTCAGGTGAAATCTCCGACGAGGCAGATAGATAGGGTACCGATAACGCCACTGGCCAGGCCCAGCGCGCCGTTTCAGACAGTAAACATGGACTGCATCGGTCCTATGGAACCCCCTTCGGCTAGAGGTCACCGCTATGCTCTTTGTGTCGTAGACTTACATACCAGATGGCCAGAAGTGGTATGCCTCCGTTCACTAACGGCAAAGGCTGCATGTGACGCGCTGCTGCAGATATTTTCTCAACATGGGGTGCCAGAGACAATTTGCTCAGATCAGGGCACCAACTTTACGTCAAGGTTGACACAGGAGATGTTGCAAAGACTGGGGGCAACACCGTGGTTTTCCACACCTGATCACCCGCAAAGCAACGGCTTAGTGGAGCGCTGGAACGGCACATTCAAAAGAATGCTTTCTCACATAGTCAGTGAACACGGGCGCGAGTGGGATAGGGTGATTCCGTTTTTGTTATGGGCATATCGTGAGGTTCCACACGCGACTACAGGGCGGTCACCGTTCGAGCTCATGTACGGGCGGGTGCCGAACGGGCCCCTATCCATTCTCAAAAGGACTTGGTCAGGAGACTGGGAAGTTCCGGAATCACTGGGTACGCCAGCAGCGGAATATCTTGCGAAGCTCCGAAGTAGTTTGGAAGAAGCTAGCGAAGGAGCCGCCCGTCAAAGTGAAGTCAGTCAGAAGGAGTACGTAGGACGCTATAACTTGAGGGCCACAGACAAACAGTTTGTCACAGGGGACCAAGTATTATGGCTCGAGAAGGAAGGAGAGGGGAAGCTAGTGGCAAAGTGGAAGGGACCGATGACTGTAGTCGGAAAACTGCGACCGTACAGTTATTTAGTTGAACTCGATGACGGTTCACGCAGAACCATTCACGCTAACAAGCTTCGCGCATATCACACCCGAGTAACTGCAGTAGGAGTGATATTCGAGGGCGATCAGGAATTTGGAGAGGTTCCGGTCCCACCATGCGGGCTAGAGGCGCAGGCGACGCTGCAGCCTGATGAAATAGCACATCTTGAGCCCACACAGAGAGAACAGCTGCGAGACTTAATCGCGAGGCATCCAAGGGTATTCGCAAACAAACCCGGCACCTGCAAAGTGGGAACACACAAAATACAAATCAAAGCAGGAGAGCAACCGAGACGTGTATACCCCTACAGGGTGCCGGTGGCGCTGGTGCACGAAGTAGAGAGGCAGGTAAATGAGCTCCAGCAGTGGGGTTTGATATACCCGGTTGAAAGTCCGCACGCGTATCCACTGGTCTGCGTATCAAAGAAGGATGGCGGCATCCGCATCTGTTGCGATTACAGGAGACTGAACGAAATAACAGAGACAGACGCATTTCCCATGAGCGTGGCGACTGATCTGTTATACCAGGTGGCCAAGGCCAAGTACATAACTCTGCTAGACATGTTTAGGGGTTACTGGCAAATACCTCTCGACGAGGACGCGCAGGTTTGTACTGCTTTTGCCACTCCCTCAGGCCAGTACGCATGGAAAGTGATGCCCTTTGGGTTAAAGAATGCCGCCAGCACCTATCAGAGGGTCATCAATGGTGTACTGGCCCCACATAGACATTACGCTTGCGCTTACATTGACGATGTAGCGATATACTCTGAGAACTGGAACGAGCACCTGGAACATTTGGACAAGGTGCTTGCGTCTCTGGCGAAGGCAGGGTTGACGCTAAACGTAAGCAAATGTCGGTTTGCACAACAAGAAGTGAAATTCTTGGGGCATATTGTGGGATCAGGCAGGCACGGGGCCGATCCAGAGAAGGTCAGGGCGATAAAGGAGATCCCGGCTCCCGAAACGAAGGAACAAATTCGGAGTTTCTTAGGGCTAGCCAACTATTATAGGGACTACGTACCCGAGTACTCTAAAGTCGTTATGCCTCTGACCAACCTAACTGGCCGACGTATTCCGCAGAAATTACCTTGGAATACAGAGGCACAGGAAGCTTTTGACAAGGTGAAAAACTGTCTAGTGCAGGCGTCGGCGTTGCAAGCCCCAGATCCGAGGAAAGAATTTATCCTCGCCACAGATGCGTCCGATTACGCGGTTGGTGCGTGCCTGGCACAGCAGGATCTGGAGGGCAAGGAGCGCCCTATCGCTTTTCTGAGCAAGAACCTTAGCCCGACTCAGACCCGATGGGCCACCATAGAAAAGGAAGCTTATGCAATCATTTGGGCACTGGGGAAGTTGGACGCTTGGCTTTTTGGCGCTAAAATCAAGGTGATTACCGATCACAACCCACTCAAATTTCTGACTCTAACCACTCCGCAGAGCGCGAGGCTGACACGCTGGGCGTTGGCGTTACAGAAGTATAACCTGGAAGTTGAACACAAAAAGGGGTGTCTAAACGCTAATGCTGACGCAATGTCGCGGTTGGTGACTCCTAACGATGATGCATAAAAGGGACAGCGAGTTAAGGGGGGGGTACATGCTTTGTCAGCGCGTGCGCTGGGCAGAGTCAATGAGGTACGAGTGACTGTGGTGCCTCACGTGTCGAGTCAGTGAACATGTGTGAATATGCGGTTGTGTGTGTGTGTGTGTCGCATGTCACAGATACAGTGCAACACAGTTGGAGGGGAGGTGTTGGGGACGAACTTCGTACGTTCGCCGCATACCTTCATATTGTTACCCGCCCCGCGGCCGGCGTACCCGAGCCAACACGGAAGCGGTAGTTCCGGTTGGTGGAACGAATACTGTCCGCTGGTCACAAAGGATGCAAGGACTCACGTCTCCCGAGGGGTTCAATTATGGTGCCTTACAGGAGACCGTGGCCGAGCCGGGCTACAGGGACGGAAGGCACACTTGCGCCTTCGCTGTGACAGCCAAAGGCAGCGGCAATGATGCACGGGCCTATTGTATTGACGACCCGTCAACGTATCAGGCCGAACATTCTGGAAACCGGAGTGAAATGAAGATGAGCGGCGGCGGCGGACCGACGAGCGGGCGAGAGGCGGTATTCCTGCGAGGAGGTGGCGAGGAGGAATCCGGGCCTGGTGCGTTCAGCGGCAGCCGACCGGGAGACAAGGAGAGAGTTACTCCTGCTTTCCGATTGGACTGTAAGGGTGTTTGAATGGGGAGACAGGGAATAAAAGCAGGGGTACAGGGACAGGAAGGGGAGAAGAGAAACGAATAAACGTCTCTATCCAGATGATGTCGGAGCGGTCGTTTCCTCAAGGTGCCAGCAGATGAAAAGTTCTCGCCTTCGGCTTCCTTGGCGGCAGCAGCAAATGTCGCGCAACCAGCGAGGCGAGCGGAACAAACGAGAAGAACCTAACTTTATGATTGATGGCGTAGTGGGTACCTTGCAAGTATACTTGTATTAGTAGCCCCAAGAGAGCTTACAACGGGCTCTAGAAATGCCGCTCTTCTAGATTTCGCTGAGACTGTGCCGCGCTTTCCGCGCAGGCCTGCCGTTTTCTTTCTTTCCTTCTTTCTTTCTTTCTTTCTTCCTTTCTTTCTCTCTTTCTTTCTTTCTTTCTTTCTTTCTTTCTTCCTTCTTTTGCATTGCTAAATGCTGCCTACTCCCAGGCAGCACACAACGTCGGGCCGATATTGGTTTTACGGCGGCTACGCGCGGCCCCACCTCGGGCCAGCATTGCCAGTCTGGCGCCGATATCAGCGGAGCCGCTGACTTACCTCGGCAATAACAGGGCCGATTTTGCCGCCTTTCAGCCGATGTTGGGCTTTCACCGGCAACATTGGGCCGAGTTTTCCGGCGTTCTGCCCTGTTTCCGCCGATATCGGCTTAGCCGATTTCTTTCACCGGCAACATTGGGCCGAGTTTGCCGGCGCTTTGCTGCTCTTCCACCGATATCGGCTTAGCCGATAGCTTTCACCGGCAACATTGGGCCGAGTTAGCCGCCGTTCTGCCGTACTTTCGCCGACATCGGCCGAGCCGATGGTTTTCACCGGCAACATTGGGCCGAGCATGCCGTCATTCTGCCGTGCTTCAGCTGACATCGGCGGAGCCGATGGCTTATCGACGATGTTGGAACTTTCTTGTCTCCCTTCAGACAGTTATACATGCCCTGTTGAGAACGTCCTCCTGCGTCGCGGCGATGCAAAAGTCCTCGTCACCGACAGAGGTACGGCTTTTACGGCAGAGCTAACGCAAACCATCTTGAAATAGAGCCACACAAGTCACCGACGGACATCACCCGCAGTCGAATGGCCTCACCGAGAGGCTAAATCAAACAGTCGCCGACATGCTGGCAATGTACTGTACGTCGAACACATGACATGAGACGCCATAATATCTTCCGCACATAACATGAAGTTAACACGGCAGTGTAAGAAACGGCGCACATATGACGCCGTTCAAACTAGTTCACGGAAGCCCCTCAACGACGCTGGACGCCCTGTTGCCGGCCGTCACTGACGAGACTAACCTCGACGTTGCGCTCTACCTTCAGCCCACCGAAGAAGCCCGGCAGCTCGCCCGCCTAGGATACAATCGTAATGCAATGGAGCATTAGGCGCTTGAATATTTGTAGCTTAAGCTGCAGAATGCCGCTACATGGATTGCTGTACTAGCACAAATAACAAAGTTCAAATATTGTACCGTGCTCATGCCGCACGTACGACTCGGGGCGCGAAGTATCGCCGACTGAATAGCTTGCATTCTCTTATTAGTTTCTGCTATGACAATGACTAACACCTATCACTAGCACAATCACTTTTCTACCAAAAAAAGGTGGTCTTTAGAAGAATAACTGACTCAAAATAGATGGCCACTTTGTTGACCAGTTGTTCAACGCTATCAAAAATGTTGAAACGTTATAACACATACCATTATCTTCATGGGCCAAATTCGAAGTACTGTTTTATAAATGTTTTTGCCACTGGTCGGCCGAATTCACTAATGTGTCCAGCATCAAAATTCACCCAAACATTCCCGCACGAATGCTTTTAGCGGAAGAAGCTTTATGTGAATACTAATTCTGCGCATAAATCGAGCTTGTCATCATATTTATAGCGCTATATCCTTTCAGCCGCTGAATGTGTGGCGCGAGCGCTCATATACCACACGGAAAGTTTCCGATCTCTGTGTTTACACATATTTACTCACGCGCGTGTTTGGGTCAAGCGTAACAAGCGCATTTGTTTCAGTAATGTCACATAATTTTACTTTATGAAAATTGTAAAAAGCTCAGCAAGGCGTGTTGCGTAGCTAGTTGGTTCATTACTTGAGAAAAATAGGTATGGTGCAAGAAAGACCAGCCGAAGTGAAGACACGTTTTGTCGTTTGAATGTTTCCAAATCAACTAGCCCGCTGACCATCTTTAACGAACTGACAAACACGTGTTTGCCACGTGTTTGTCTGTTCGCATTTGCACTTCGTTGCCGTCCATTTTTTTTTCTATCTATTTCTTTTTCAAGTAAAAATATCTTTTTCGAGTAAAAGTCTCGCTCAACGATTGCTTCGCACGTGCTTTCAGAAACAGTCGCATAAAATTATTATTATGGCACGTGAAATACGATGAAAAATGCGGCTCCAACTTGGTGTACGCAAAGTTTTCATGTAGCGACATGTGGCAACAAGTGATGCATTGAAAATTCGACGAACGCCTTTCTCAAACTGCATGCCCATAGACATGCTGGGGGGATCGCACACCATTGTGGTAGGCTGAGCCGTGCTTTCGAGAAGGGAGAATTCGAATTTTTTTTTCGTCTTCTTCAACCTCTAACCCTCCCCCCCTCCCTTCCCCTCGTTCAGCGTCATTGTCGCGAAACTCGCTTGACCAGGCGGGGGGTGGCCGTCCCGACGGAGGGACAATCGTAGCTGCGGGAGCAGGTTTTTTTCACTCCGACCAGCAGAATTCTTCAAGAAGTGTGGTGTGTGGACATGTGTGGTGGAAAGTCAAAATCGTGCACGAGACGGATACGCGGCAGGATTCCGGCATTGTTTTCGGCAGTGATCACCGCAGCGACAAACCAGTGGCCCCCTGCTTCCATGTTGAGCTCGCTCACCTCATATAAGGCCTCGTGTTCACTACTGTTACGTGTCATCAGATTTTTGTTTTCTTATCGCGTATTTTCTATTGGCCATCGTGTTTTGTGTATTCTGATATGGTGCGCTTGCATTTTTTATTCGCTCGTGTTTTTAGTGATCCAACGGGCACACGTGAGTGGTTTTTATGCACGATTCCTTTCTGTTACAATCTTACTTTTAGATTAGGAATGTGTGCGTGTCTATCTTGTTTAGATGTAGAGTTCATGGGATCTTGTGGTACCGCTCGCAATGCTTTTCGCGTCGCGTGCAGCAGTCTATCCATCTTTTTGTCCCTTAAGTTATCACTGAAAAAATTGCAATTTTCGCTTAGAGGATAACGCTAATTTAATTGTCAGTCATGTGTTGCGAATGCCTACCGTTCCTTGGTGAATTTAATAAACGTGGGGGGTGGGGAAGTGCTCCTCTGATCGTAATTAGTTCACGCGTATACACAATCTTCTAGTCTAGTTGCCACTCTTAATCTAGCTTTTTCGGCAAGCCGCCTAACATTATCTTTCTTTTCTTTGGGTCCGTTTTTAATCCTACTTTAATGCTGCCTTCGTTTACATCTCCAGAATTTTTTTCGTGATTCGGCACCGTCATTACTGAAAAGCGCGATATCGTCCGCAAAACGCAAGTAGCTAAGATATTCTTCGTTAAGCCTTATTCCTATTTTTGCCCGTTCTAGTTCTTTCAATATTTATAGTGAATGTGCCGCGCATAACGTTGAAGAGATTGTAACTCTTCGCATAGGCGTGCGCACAGTGGGGCAGGGGGGTGGCCGGCTCGCGTAGTCACCTAAGAGGTGGGCGCAAGGTCTGCCAAACACATTGACTTAATAGGGAAGGCGGGGGGGGGGGGGGGGGGGCGCCGCGATGAACCTTCGCCGCTCCTCCCCCCCTCTGAAGGGGAACCCTGCTCACGCCTATGATTTTGCGCCTCACCCCATTCTCGATTAGGACTGTCCTGCTTTCTTTTGAGGAATACGGTGGCTGTGGGGTTGTTTCAGATGTTGGCTACGGTATCTGTAGATGTTTAGATATTTCTTTATGGCATAATTATTCCGGAACTGCTGGCGTGTGTTCATATCTGTGAATAAATTTGTGTTTATCACCTTGCAAATGCGTCGCTCCTTAATTTCTCAGACGCATGCGTAGTTGGTGCAGCAGGCCTTTCATCAATTTAGTTGTGTTAGAGACAATATTGACTTTCGTTCTCGGACTTTCACGGTTCGACAGAATTGTGCGGCTTAATCGCACACTAAGACATCAGTGGAGCAGTCGTTCTAATTAGGAAGCATTTTTCGAATATGGCCCCAATCGTAGTCGATGAATGCCGTTGGGCCGCGAATAGTCTATTTTAGCGCTGCTGACTTACGGTACAGTAACCACAGTAATACCGAACTGCCGTGGTCGGCACGCAGTCATTTTACTTTATAACACATGTGTCAGCCTGTCTGATCAAGTTACTTTACGCACCGAGCAACTACCGCTGGTGTCCCCATATAAACTAGCTACGTGCAGACCACGACGGTACACTACTACCGTACTTAACGCACGGTAAGCCACCACTGCTAAAACATAATAACGGGTGTAAACGGTCACGCCGGCGGCTACCCGACGTCGGCGGGGCCGACACCACGCCAGCATCGGCTAGCATACATAGGCCCAATGACGGCTTGCCATCATCGGCTGAATAACGGCAGGCCCGTCTCGGACCGACGCTGGCTAGCCCACGTCGGCCCGCAGCCGGCAAGCCCGCATCGGCCCGAAGCCGGCAAGCCCACATCGGCCCAACGGCGGCTAGCCGACGTCGGGCCGATGCGGGTGAAAGTAGCGCGAGCGTGATTTGCCGACGTGGGGCCAATATTGCAGCCGTCATTTGCCGACGATGGGCCAAGATCGGTCCAATGGCGGCGTGCTGCCTGGGCTAACGTAAGCGTTCAGCTTTCTTTTTCTAATTTTTTTCCTTTTCTGCCATCACTTTGTTTCCTCAATGGTCTTTGTTGTCTCTTTCTATTTCTTTCTTTCACTCTCTCCGTATTTCTTTCTCTTTCTCGCTCTTTCTATCTTTCTCTATCTCTCTATTTCTTTTTTGTGTTTACTTTATTCTCTATCTTTCTGTCTTTCTTCCCTTTCTTCTTTCTTTCTTCTTTCTCTCTATCTGTACTCATTCTCTCGGCCATCAGAGTTATTGTACTCCCACCGGAAATATCGGCGCACGTGTTCTCGGCGCGAAGCTCAAGATGCAGACGACGATGAAGAGGAGGAAGAGGACGGAGAGGGCGCGTGCTGGTGAATGATGATGACAGTTTTTGTCTACGGTTAACGATGCAACGCCATGCTTAAGAGCTCCGCCCTAAAACAATTTGGAAGCAGTGCACTTGCTGTTCGTGCTTCACTGAAGTATTTCGCGATGGCGGAATAGAAGCGAGCTGCTGGACAACGCGTAAGGCCGATATCAGGAATTATACATTTCAGGAAAAAATCCGACTTCGAGAAAATTGAATTCCTAAACCGCGCTTCCGCGATCGCGTGGTGGTCCTTTCGTTGGGCCGTTCTACAGGCTGAGGAACGCTGGAAAGAACATGAAAGACGCCACGCCGATACCGCCTAAAACAGCGTGCTTGGGACCGCCGCTAGCAAGAAAGAAAGAAAGAAAGGAAGAAAGAAAGGAAGAAAGAGAAAAGAGAGAAAGGAAGAAAGAAAGGATGAAAGGCACTACGTTACGCGCGCCCACGCCAAGCTTCGCTTGTCCCCATTTCACCAATTGGACAAGGGGTCCTGAATTTTTTGCTTAGCAGATTTTGGGAACTGATATCTCAGAATAGAAAAAAAAGAAGTGGGGTGTGCTGATGTTTGCAGTTGCTGTTGCTAGACTTCGAATTTCTGCTACTGAATCGCTTCTCGGCTTCAACGTTTCAGCCCGCCGTTAAAATTCTGAAACACGTGCCCTAAGACATTTGTCACGACTCGGGGCCGAAGCACAAGCTTCTCCCAAGATGTGGCATGGGGGTTGGGCCTCTGGTGTATGGCTTGCGCCAATCGCCGGTATGAAGGAGTCAAGGGCGTTCTCCAATCAAAGAACAACAAGCTTTAATAATGCGTTTAAACAAAGATAAAGATATTTCCACAATAACCGAACAGTTATCTAGAATACAAGGGTGAACTAATTATACATTCCACAATTATTCAGATAAGTGCAGCATGCATGAAAATTCAAATATGTCAAGACACTGAGCAGTATCAGATGATTTACCAAACAGCAAAAGCCGAGGAAATAATTAGAGTCCGCAGTCCACTAAGTTCAAGCGAATGACATACGTAACCGAGAGCAGCAGAGTCCTTCAACACCGGCGCCATTCATGAGCGACCGTCGAAGCTGGCGAGGTGGGTCTGCGGTGGCTCCACGATCACCGGGGGTGCTGGGTGGCTACGTTGTGTCCCGGGAGTTCCCAACGTGGATCTCTTCTCCGGCGCAGAGCAGACTGATGAAGCATAGGATGGGGCCGTTTTTTATACGTTTCTCCGGACGCCGGTCCCAGCTTCTAGTGTAGTTCCGATACATCCTTGAAATGGTCACGTAGGCCCTGGTTGCTACCGTGCATGGTTCACACTTCACTTTCGGTGTCCTTCACGGGCTCACCATTAACTCACACACAAACACCAGTCACGTGGTCGCGTAGGCACACGGTCTAAGACGTAGCTCGGATACAACGTCCCGTGGTTCAGATTCCGCTGTCGGTGACTTTTACGGCAAGCCGTTTAATGATAGACAAAACAAAAGCACATGATGTGAAACGTGGCTCGGACACAACGTCCGGTGGTATCAGACAAAACACAAACAAAAGCACATGATCTGACACGTAATTCGGATGCACGTCTTAAGGCTCAGGCTCTGCTGGCTGTGACCTTCACGGCAAGCAGTTCAATACTAGACACAACAAAAGCACGCCACGTAGCTCAGATGTTCGTCTTAAGGCTCAGGCTCTGCTGGCGGTGACCTTCACGGCAAGCAGTTCAGTAATAGACAAAACAAAAACACATGATCAGGCACGCAGCTCGGATGCTCGTCTTACGGCTCACGCTAACACACACTAAGCGGTGCACGTACGCTCACGGCACACCATTCTCAGAGAAGAATTAGAGCGCATTCGCCTTGGGCCTAAGTGGGAAAGAAAAAAAAAGAAACCCTTTCATGGCGTACCTTAGGACATTATGCGCAGGCAATGTTAAGCATATGCGACTTTTGTGACAACATTGAAAATCAATAACTCAGATTTTGTGTTGCAGAGAGACAGGAAGAGAGAGATGGACGGAGATAGGAAGAGGAAGTCCGGTTATTGAACCGGTCATCAGGATCCGGTTTGCTACCTTGCCCAGGAGTGGGGAAATAGGGAGTCGAAAGAAAATGCTGACAGAGAGAGTGCGATTGCGGGAGGGAAACAAGAAAAACTACATACACACACAAAACAAAAAAAAACAATCACAGAAAGGGCATTCTAACACAGTCGTTCAGGAAAGGCTCTGGACTTTCAGTAGCACTTTCACTGCCTTTTCCTACGACATTAAAGGGGCCTGCAAGAGTCCTTCATCATGATCAGAAAGCTCCGCCGAATGGTAGTCGAGGCTTCTCAGAACACACGAGCCAATAATTATAGCACCGCACGAGACCTGAAATTTACAATTAATTCTCAAAGTCAGCTAGAAATCGTTCTCTTTTCTCTCGACAAATGATGCCATAAACCCGAATGACCGCGCTATAAACCCAGAGCCCACGGTCATTGGCTGATTCGAGCATCGTGCGCTGCATGGTCACCGTACTTCACAGATTCTAAAAGTTTTTACGCCAGTCGATTCCTGCGGCAATAAGCTCTTTTAGTGAAGCCAATCAGCTATTACTGGGAAACGTGTTTCAGGGCCCCTTTAAGCCCAGCGATGGCGTAGAATTCTTTCTTCCGACGTAAGTCCATCGTACAACTTTTTAAGCGTTTTGCAATGGGCTCTGTGAACTATACTGCTGGCAACGGCATAAGATAAGTCAAGATATTTTATCTTGATAAGCTGGACAAATACAGCGTAGGCGAGCAGAAGCATTCAACTTATGCATTGGTAAAGCCAGAGCTGTATTTCTCCTTGGTAATTGTATTGATTCAGTCAACCGCAGCCGAAATGGTGATTGATTTCCGCCTTTTAAGATAAGTGACATGTGTACGAAGATGAAAATTTAGAAATATTTACATTATTCGGAATCTAATAAGACACTCTGCTAAAAGAGTAAATGTTTAGCCGGAAAGGTTATCCCTCTATTATCGGTATGGCGTTTTAGACAAATAGCAACGGTGTACTTAGGGAAAACCCGCATGATTGAACTGAGAAACTACGATGGTAGAAGCGAATAAGGATTTAGCATGGCGCTTTTGTTGAGCGGCTCCAAGCGCAGTTCGTGCCATGCCCAAGTGGGGATAAGTCTATTATTATAGTAAAAAACATGGTTATACAAGTCATCATCTCAGTTTAAACAACGGCTGAGCTGCTGTGCGCTCAATAGCCAAGGGCCGTTGACCATTCTATGTATAAGGACAGCTGCAAACAGATCTCGCTGAGTTGTAGAGTGCATAGTACATAACAAATGCAAAATTTGGCATGCCACTGCAGGATATGACTGTCAAGCACGCCATGTTCGGGAAATGTCATGGCGCATCCGAAATGTGACCTTGGAATGACCAAGGCCGACATTGACCATTGACAAATTTAGCCCTTTGAAAGTGCGGCTATAAGTTTGACACGATGACGTACAAACCGGTTCTCGTATAAAGCACAAAGAAATAGTACAAAGAAGAAATTTCATCAATTCCAGCCAGTGCTTCAGTCAATAAAGAGTGCAACACACTTGTGCCACTTATGCATGAGAGGGTTTTCAAAAGTGGGAAAACATTGTCCCACTGAGTCATATGAAGGCAGCTTCTTGCTATCGCATTGCAGGATATTTGGGATGAAACGGCCGAAACGTATGGTGCAGAGGTACAGTTCACAAACTTTACTGATAAATCTTACGCACACCTCATTTCCAGCAATATAACATCCCCTGCCCCTGCAGCTCTTTTGAGCCTTCATATGGTTGCGGTCTGCTCCTGTAAAGCTTACTTCAGCGCATACACATACTGTTTTTTGTCCATTTTCTTGTGCTTTCTTTCGCTGCCGAAATGATCGAGCATGGCTGTTGTCCCTAAATAACTGCCTATTTTTCAAGAGTAATGTGATATCAAGAAAAATATTCCTACGCACTATTCCCCCCAATCAGGCATTGCAAAGAATTTGGCAGTGGACCTTTCAGTGAACAGCAGCGCCCTTCTAGCCCCTGGTGGGCGCGCAAAGACCTCTGGTGGGCGCGCAGATGAGCGAGCCACCCTCCGTCCAACCGTGTGCACGCGCGTTTGGGAAATCTAACTGTGCCGCGTGATCACTGCAGGCTTGTCGTAGTGACACAATTCCGTCAAGACGAGGAGGCGGAACGACGAGCTCTTGTTCCAGGTTGTGATAACAACTTGAAGCATGCACATATTTCTCCCCACTAGCTCCATAAGAACGAGAAGATGAAGAGGCAGTGGGGGCGGCGAATGAACAGACAGGAACGAGGAGAATGGCTTCTACTTGGGAACCTCTCTGCGCACGATACTTTGTCGGCTTTGAAAATTGCGTTGTCTGAAATGGTGTGGTTATACAATGCCTAATTTTGTGGTTTGTAACAGTGGCCTAGTAGAATGACGACGGAAAATCTCTCAACTGCTTTCCCCAGGCATATTTAGGGAGCTTTTGAAACAACCGAGTCGTGGCACTTGCCGAGTTATCACACCGCAAAAAATAATTATGAAATGTATCGTGAATAAATCAAAGATTCGCTAAGCTATACTCTGTATTCGGTGTGAAATTTAAGCATATGTATAAACGAGAGTAAAAGACGAAACGCGGAGAAAACGCGCGAGCATACAGTCTCGAAAGTTCTTTTATAGCATCCCCAAGCGGCTCGATGAAGCACGCACACACTTCGTGCCACTTCTTCAATAAAAACGAGAAGAGGGTACGGCGGATAAACCGGAAATAATAGGAAGGCCGGTTTACATTTTAGCAACCCTCGGCGCACAATACTTCCTTCGTTTTGAAAGCTCGCTAGCCTGATATGGCATGTTTGGTTGTACCACCCTTGGCTTCGTCTGCAGTAACACTGGCCTCACCGACTGGCGGCGGAAAATTTCTCAACAGCTTTGTCCAGGGAGCCTTTGAAAGAAAGCTGTTACGGCGCTTTCCGAGATGTAATATAATAATAATATATGTTGTTTAATGGCGCAAGGGCCATTGATGGCCAAAGAGCGCCAAGACATGATAGGGAAAGTGAACAATGGTTATGTTAAGTGGCTGTATAGGAGCCTAAAATTCCTCGCGCTAAAGGCGGGTAAGACATAAGTAATAAAATCATGGGAGTGAGAATAACATACAATAAAATCACAGAGAATGAATAACAAGAGGTCGTGATGATAAGATAATGAGGGTACGTTGCGAGCACGAATACCTCCTCAAGGCCTTTGAGGCCAAAGGCAGGGAGGCCAGTGCTTTTCTTTGAAATAACTACCGCAGCAGCGGCCTCTGGGGAGAAGCCGTGCTGTGGTTGCCAGGGTAAATAACATTAAAACTATGTATATCTTTGAAATAGCGAAAGAGCGAGTCTTGTTTAAAAATAGGTTCCCTGCCTAAGAACATTGAAGGGTGAAGTGGGAGATGTTGGCGGTATGATGGGAAATGTTTTTCTCTAATATCTTCTAGATGCGTGCATTGAAGCAGGATGTGCAGGACAGTAAGTGGCGCGCCGCATTTTTCACACATGGGTGGGTCACCACCGGACAGAAGGTGTGCGTGTGTACTGTGTGTATGTCCTATTCTAATTCTGCAAAGTGTGACTTCTGTGTGACGTGACTTTGATACCGGTGACCAAATGCCAAGCCGTGGCTTGATGAGGTGTAGCTTATTTTGCTTGTGCCTATCCCATGTACTCTGCCAAAAGGCCCTGAGCTTTCTTTTGAGGAAGGGTTTTAGATCTATAACAGGGACGGCTACTGATATATTAGGACTGTTTTCGTGGGCGGATGCAGCTAGCTGGTCCGCCAACACGTTACCTTGGATCTCGCGGTGCCCTGGCACCCAGCACACTACGACACGCTGTTTGAGAGCGTAGACCGTGCATAGGAGTGTGTAGAGGGAGATGAGGACTGGGTTTTTATGTTTTTTGAGAGTTTTGAGGGCTGTTACCACACTTAGGGAATCGGTGTATATAACTGCCTTTTGTAGTTTTAATTGTTTAATGTGTTTAACGGCCGCAAGTATCGCGTAAGCTTCTGCCGTGAAGATACTTGAATGAGGGTGCAGAATCGGCGACAATCGGTCAGAATCGGACAGAATCGGCGACAATCGGCCGATGCAAAACATCGGCGACAAGTTCACACGGTCCTTTATGCATTGGCCTAAGGCGACTGGAAGGGGAAAGCCATCTTCTTCCCTTTCCCCTTCTTATTTTTCGTCTTAGTCCTCGCCCCCTTGCAAGCTTGGGACACCCAGTGGCGTAGCCAGGGGGCGGCAGACCCAAGGAAGTCTACAACGGGCTCTAGAAAGACCGCTCTTCATGGTTTCGCTGTGAGTGTGCTGCGTGTTCCGTGCAGGCCTGGCGATGTTTTCCATCGATTCCGTGATCGACCTGACTTTCATCATGGTACGATGTCGTGTGATGACGTCATCATGCCACATCATCGG
The DNA here is from genome assembly GCF_013339695.2 of Rhipicephalus sanguineus. Taxonomy (NCBI): domain Eukaryota; kingdom Metazoa; phylum Arthropoda; class Arachnida; order Ixodida; family Ixodidae; genus Rhipicephalus; species Rhipicephalus sanguineus. Next base: position 98,352,064 of record NC_051185.1, on the reverse strand, counting down.
CTGACGTCATAATAATGTCGCACTAACGTCACAAGTGCTGGCGATCTGTGACGTCATGGTGGCGTCGTATTACATTTATGTCATGCCACTTCCGGCATGATTACTGCGAACACACACTAATTTAGGTATCGCATGATTTTTCAGCGACTTTTATTTGATTACACAGATTTATTTTCATCGTACGATTCATGCCGATACCGCTGACAAGGTCTCGCGATGAACCTTCAGGTCTCGCAAAATCTCGAAGCGTTCTTTACTCATGAGCCATATAAGGCGTTCGCATTAATAATTTCGCGGTGTGTCGTGAAATAAACGAAATGGTCGATGAGGTATGCTTTGAACTTGGTGTTATTTATAAGTATAGCTGTAAGTGAGAGTGAGAATCGAAAGGCGGACATGACGCGTGATGCACAACCTTGAAATTTCTTCAATAATATCCCGCGAGTGTTCCGTGCGAGACATGGTAGTTCCTAATATCGGGGACGAGTAAGTCTGGAAGGAGGTGCCCGGAAATCGTTGTCAAAACTACCACACCGACGAACGACATTCAAGCTCCGCTTTCAGCGGCCGCTCGTTCATACCACGTAACCGAGAAAACGCGGATCAATAAGTTGATGCCGCATTTTCTGCGGAAAGGCTCGGCATATATGTTCCTTGATTTCACGCGTTTCATCCAAACAGGAGCCGTGTGCCGTGGCATCTCGCAAAGACATATACACATGGCCAAGAAGTCCTGAGGGAATGTATAACCAGAGTTAGAGCATTCCATGCATTGATTAGGAGTGTGAGTTGCAATGTACGCACGAAAAAAATGTGTCTCGCTTCTTTTTCTTCGTTACAAGCAGAACATATAGTCGAAGTCCGACAATGCAAATTTAGACTGGGCGTGTGCTATAGAAAAAAGTTGGGGGACCCTTAAGCTTCGCATTTAAGAGTTGAACGCGATAGCGAAATGCGGCCGCTAGTGCGCACTTCAACCACTAAGTGCACACTTATTAAAGTGTGTTGTTACACACACACGCACACAGACACATACAGGCGCGCGCGCGCGATGTATGCATAGTAATGGTACAGGTTTTGGATCTAAAGCGCTTTCTTGTGCAAGAGTCGAGACATATCTCTCACAATGCCTCACAGATGGCAGCACATTATTTAGCATTTGCTGTTTGCCTGATCAAGGCCTCCTCTAGAAAGCAGGCGTTGCCTTGATATGTTTTCCGCTGGATGGACATAGTTTTCCATTTTTAGAGCTGTTTGAAAGTTCGTGTGAGTTTTTAGCGGCGATGGCTGCACTATCTCGGCCTTTTTCGAAGCATGGCTTCGCGCAAAAAAACGTAGTTTGATGGCCTCGTCAATGCGCCTACAAATCGCCGAATGGGCTCATTTTCGTCGTGACACCTGCCGAACAAAATGCTTTAAGGGGACTCCTTCCACTACATGGCATTTATGTAGTTTTTTTTTTCGAAGAAGCTGGAAGTAACATCGTTGCTTTGTGGTAGGACATCTGCTTGCCACGCAAACGGCCCGTGTTCGAGCCTCAATGTGACCGAAGATTTTGATTGTTTATTTTACTTGCATCTTTCTCTATTTTTCGCTCACGGACGATTTTTCGCTCACAAGCGTCGGTAGCGACGCCGACACCGGAATATCTGCGAAACGAGCCCTCTAACGCTATCGCGTTAAAATGGCACAGTACAGAGCTGTGTACGGTTAGGAGGACCGTCCATGCGTGAATCTTTTCCAGTATACAGAGCTGTTCGTTCAGATTACGAGCCCGCTCTGCGCGAACGCATTAGGGGAAGCGGTTTTGCGCAGCCTCGCGCCACACAGAGAAAGGCGTACACTCTCAGCGGAATCATTACTAAGATGGCTGCTGCTAACTTCAGCAGCGGCGCTAGACATTCCTTGGCGGATAGAACATGGTTTGCACCGTATCCTGCGACGACCAGCACGATGTATCTATGAGTGAACATCGCATGATGGTGCCCGGAAATGGCGTATGAAGCTATGAGCCACGTGCGTTACGCCAAGCCCGAACGCGCGGTGAAGCGGAGGACTGATTTCCGAGCTCTTTATTTGTTATTTCTTTTTTTTTTGTCGCGATGCACTACGCTGGCGCATTATGGCGCGGGTGACTTTCAGGACACGTTTATTACTCACATGGAAGAAGGAAAGAACTACGGAGGATGGAATATTAAGGAGAGGCCCTGACGTCACACTCGTGAAGCCTCCACATCTCAAACACCCGCATCGCCTCCTAGCGAAGGAGTAGCGAAACATTTCGCGATATCCGTCGCGTCGTTTGCAAGCGCATACGCGCATCGAGCGGGTCACGAAACTTCTCCAGCGTTTCTTTTCACCGTGCAAGCGGCGCAGTCGATTCAGGGATGCTTGTCGTTCTGTGTGATTTCCGAAAGCTACGCAATTCCCAGCTGTTGCATATACCCGGTTCAAATCGCGTGCAATGCGGAAAGTACAGGGTGACACTTTTCATGTGTACGTATACGTTCGCTTCATTGCTGATCACTAATGCATGGTATTTGCATGCGAAGCTCTCGGATGTGCGCTCTGTTGCTTCCTACTCATTGTGTAAACTCAGAACACAGGTGAATTTTTGTTTTTGGAGGCGCCGTACATAACACGCGCCGAAGGAATCGCACGTTTTTAGAGGCTGTGTCGTTCACCGAAAGGGTAATAAACTTTTGTTGTTGTTATCGGACTATGTGATGTATGTATTGTGCGGTGTGCGCGCGCTGCGTGCTTGTAGTTGTGTGTGCACTGGAATTACAAACTTTACGTGCACGGTCGCTTGCATAATACAGCGGCGTCCTCTTTTCGACGTGAAGTTACGTCAAGATCTAGGTTGGCGTTGCGCCGAGTAGCTACAACGCTCACTCCATATTCACGAGCAAAGAACAGCTGATAGGCCAATATATCGGCAAATTGGTCTATGAAAAAGGAAAAGACAGGCTTAACGCCCAGCAGAACGCGTAGGTCATTGCTAGGTGAGTGTGAATACGATCATGCAGTATCTGAATATTTTTTATTACAGCATGTACCGGTACTTTTTGTACTGTTGCAGAAAAGCGCTATACGAAGAATTTGAGTGCGCAGCGCTCGGGCCTGCCACGCCAGAACAGCCTGGTAAACGTCTGCTTGCAACATTTTACTGCGTGCGAACCGCGCAATACGCGCTAAGTTTACGCCGGGACTACAAACCTGCGCAGAAGCGAACCACCGCGGAGAGCACGACGTGGGACGTCTGCTGTTTTGTTTGCCCCGTACCGGTTTGTTTGTCCCATAAATGTCACGTCCCTTCGGCCACACTTTTCGCAATGCATTGGATACGATAAGGCGTCTCTTGAAATGAGAGGGCCAGCCCAGCCCGCGCGCTTGAAGAAAAGTGTGGAGGAAGTGACGTTTTATCAGTGTTGCATGCGTTGGCGAAAGAAAGTAATGAAATACGTTACTCGTTACGCTAAATAAAAAGGAACGCGTTACCGCCCTACGTTACTCAAAAAAAAAGTTAACGCGTTGCCATTACCGTTACCGAACAGAAAAGTAACGGACGTTACTTCTGCCGTTACTCAATCCAAACTACAATAGCAACTATGTAAATTTCATATTTATATTTCCACATCCAAGTTCTAGATTGAGCAACAATTTTACCCGAAGTACTGATTTAACGTCAATAATTTGCACAAATGCCCTGAACCTTCGCGGTACTATAGTGGCCTTAAGTTGTCTGTAGTTGCATGTGATGACTTCTGACTCTGTGGCACATGGGGAAACCAATTTCCACAGAGGGACTTTAAACAAAAAGAGATCAATATCATCGTCAACGCTGTGGGCAAAGAAAACATCACTGAACAAATTTACAGTAATTACGGCGGCCTGCTTCTACTTACAAAATAAATGCGCCGATTTTGTAGCAATAAATCAATGCTTAAATGGCATGAATCCGGGAGAGAAGTATTTGCGCCCATGAACACTTTTTTTTCAGTTTAACCTCTATATTTACGGCAAACATCACGAATGTGCACGTGAACCTGTTCCGGGTTTCCTTCGCTAGTTGAGGAATTCAATAAACAGAAACATAGACGCAGTTGCAGATAGCAAGAAGGAAAATTCATTTTCAATAGTAACTTTATTAATAGTGCTAGATTATTGCAGGGACAACTTCCTGTCTCTACAAATTGCTGAATGTAAGCAATAGCTCCATTTCAAAGCTGTCATCGGACAGCTTGACTCGATTCTTAGGAAATACGTCCGCACTTACGCTAAACAGGAACTCGGCGGATGCGCTATATGGTACTCATGTATTCACTTTCAGGAAGAGCTGGTGAAAGCGCGAAAAGTTATCCTTGAGCCCGCTCATCGTGATGTCATGCGGCACCCAAGGTATCGAGACAGTCGTTCATCATCAGTGGGCGATGGTCTCGAGAAGACATTTCCGAAGAAGTCATCCGCCGTTGTGTTGGAGCTAGCTCAGTCTCACACCAAGTCTTGATGTCTATAAGCCAATCCTATTTCGACATCTCGCTTTTGATGGTTACGAGGACTGCATTTCGTTTCACACCATCGACGATCAACCACAGCTGAGCCTCGTAGAAAGGTAGCCGAAAATATAGCAGATTCATTCAAGAAATTTCGGCAATTTGCTCCCCATCGCAATTTCCGCCGCACAACAAAGGACCCCGCGCGGCGTCGCTTTGTCAACGTTTGGCGGGCCGAGAGCAGTCCGCCCTGCAGGGACACAATAATGTTGGGGCGAGGTCTGAGATAGTGGGTCCTGCAAGACGAATGGACCCTGTGTAAAACTCGAAAGATAATTGGAATAAAAAGTAAAGAGTAACGCGACAGCTCACGTTAGCGATAAATGGTAACGTAAGTTCGTTAGCCGTTACAATTCTGAAATAGTAACGAGTACGTTACTAAGTTACTGAAAAAAGTAACGCGTTACCGGTAACGCCGTTACTGTTAGCGCGTTACCGCCAAGACTGCGTTTTATCGACCATACGCACTACGCACAATGGCGGCGTTGCTATGCTTACGTGGCGCGCCGCGTTGCCTAGCGGCGACGGCATCTGGGCTTCCGTAGGTCTCGTACCGAACCGTGGCGGGCAGTAGCCATTCTTTGGGATGCGTTGTTAGCTCAACAGTGTTCTCCAGGTTGTTATTATATCCAGCAACGTTTATAGAACATGTTTGTAGCCACGGGGTCCGCACAGTGCGGGGAACGAGCGCCTGTTCACGTACCGTATACAGCGGACGAAGTAGGTGAAAGGTTTCAAGTGCTCAGTGAAATCATGCTCGGGCACCATGGCAGAACGGAACAACTGTGAAAGATGAACTCCTTGCAGGACAGTGATGGTTGTGCAGTGTTCGTGCTGGTCACAGTGGACGAAACGTTTGTGCCCGGCAAGACGAAATGGAGACATCATATATATAATTTCGTGTTCTTCGCCACATTGCCCTGGTGCGGGGCCGGCAAAAACGGGTTCACTATCTAAGAACGATTCATCAAGCCACGACCGAACTACGTATTTGTGCTTGGAACCTGCTGATGGTTGAGCCATGGATTTATATGTCGGAATGTACAAGTACAGCCTCCACCATTTTTATCTATGTCGCGCGAGCGCCGACCGCCCGCAGTATCAGCGCCTTACAACGGCGATACTCTGCGAGAGCGGGAGTAGCACAGCGTGGCAGATGACGCTTGCCCTAGTGCTGCTTTGTGCGCCTGCGCATAATACTGCCGGTCTCGCAGATTATCGCCGTTTTAAGGCGCTGATACTGCGGGCGGTCGACGCTCGCGCGATATAGTTAAAAAAATTAAAGGGCACTTTGTAAATTCCAAAGTGTGTTCGGCGAAAGCCTGAGGCTATTCGACTTTCCGCTTCCCTAGCCTTGGTGCCCTGTGACACGGCCACTCGCTGTGGTCGCTTCCGTTCAGCTTCCCTATTATTGGTACCCGGTTATATCTTAGAACGCCGCATGCGCATTCATTCATTCTTCTTGTGGCGTTTGGTATCGGGGGAATCCACATACTTGGGGCGCTTCTCCGAACCATTTGCCGTGGAATCTTCGCCGGGCGGCTTGGGCCCCGTGATGACGGAGCGTTGCCGCGCGCGCTGCTGTGCCATCACGTGATTGCTGAGAGAGAGTGAGGAGGCACGGACGGTTGGACGCCGCCGCTTAGGCATCACGTGATTCCTGAAAGAGCGCAAGGGGAGAGGTCACAGCTGGCACCGTTCCAGGCAACGGACGGACGCCGCCAGGATGAGCCATTAAAGGCTTTCGCCTTAAGATGCTTGAGGCTGTACATGTACCTGAAGCGTGAGTGCTGCTGTTCATTTCTTTATTGCCGTGAGATTACGCGGATTTTATCGCATTGTCGCTTCTAGCTCGCAGGCTGGCAGAAAGCCCGAACAGGTGAAAAAAAGTCACAGTTTCGCCGCAAGGGCGAAGCAATGAATGCGACAGCAAGAAATTGAAATGTCACACAAAGAACCAGAAGCAGCTCGATAGTTGCAGCGTGCCGCTGAAGCACAAAGAAGGACTCCCTAAATGAACGCACAGGCATGCACAGGGCAAGCGTGAACTAACAACTGTCACATTTATTACGCCTGTGTGCTTGAGCAATACGCTGGAAGTGTCGACAATGGAGAATCAGACGCTTGCTTGCTTGACCCTTAATTCTTGGCTCTTACCCACTACGGGGGATTGGCCATGAAACCGGCGTGGGGAAATTTAGAATTTAGACGCTCTTAGATATTTCTTCTTTTAAATTGCGACGCGTGGGGTAACGCTCTGCGTCTCCTACCACAGGGGGCGTCTGATTAAAGGTGTGCCCGGTATTGTTTTTTTTTTCCTTCCACATGACGAGTGTGTATAGAAAAGGGCCACTTTGTCGTGCGCGACTCAAGGGCAGTTTTCCAATTGAAAGGAAGTTAGGAGCGTTGCCTGATAGAAAACACGCTCACGCTCCTCCGAGAGTTACTTACCATTAGCGGTGCATGGTGTATATAAATAGGTCACTGTTGTTTCGCCGGCGCATACATGGCTTGTGGCTGAGTTGTCTAACGCAAGCGAGGGGTTGCTGGTTCGGATCCGCGGTCGGGTAGTTCAGAACTTTTTTTCTTCTCCTTTATTTTTCTTTGTGCTTTTTAATGCGTACATACATATACATATCCGGGAAATGACGGCGTCGACAGACGGCGACGGCAAAAATCAGCCAAGAGGGTCCATATAATTGCTATCGGAATAAAAAATAGCAGCAGCATGAAACTAACGCGTTAAAAAAAGCCATGCAAACTGAACGCGCTTGGTCGTCGCAGCAGTAACTTGGCTGGTCCGATATAGCATCATTATTTTGACATAAGCTAAAAGAAGCAAGATCTTGCAGTATAATTTCAAATGCTCACATGAACTTCTTTCAGCTGAAGAGCAAAATACTCGGACGAAATGATTTCGCCTACGGTATCACGGTTACCCGGCGTGTTGATTTCCGTTCCGTTGGTTTTGCATCGCCATGGCATGCGCGCCGAGCAGCCCACGTGGTTTTCGAGCCGGAAAGAGAGACGGTCCTTCTACTGCGCTGTTCGCGTGTAAACAAGAGTGGAGAATCTGCGCAGTCAATATGGCCGACTTCCGCCTTCCGGCAGTTGGAAGCCATGGCCTCAAAGAGAGAGAAAATAAGATAGAAAGAAAGAGGAAGAAAGCATCACGAGGAGATACCGCACCACCTGGCCAAGCCACACCCACCGACGGAGCCATAGCATGCAACCTCCTCTCTACGTTTCATAGCCTGGCTGTGCCCGATCGTGTCGAGACAGCCACCGGGCGTCCTAAGAAAGTGCATACTCTCGAAGAGGAACCGCGCATTTCGAAGCTAGACGTGTTGGTCGACGGTGATTAGGAGCGGCGACGGGACGTGCTTCGATGGGCCAAGCTCTGCGCGACTTAGTGCAAATCTTAACGAATTTCCTTTTTACTTTGTTTCCGTCGTGTAACTTACACATAGGGAACGCGTGAGAACTAACATTGGATTTTCTGCCACGCTAGCTCCTTAACGCTTCCGCGTTAACATTTTTAACGTCTACTTACGCAGATCTTGGGTATCAGCTGTGGCGCATACCGGTACACCACGGGGTTGGGTTATGCGGCTGTGGCCCACGCGTGACTAGCGAAAAGGGTTTCATGACGTGCACAACAGACACGACATGTTATTCACGTCATGACCTGCGAATCGTGTTCGTTATACAATCACATTCTGCTATGCCAATTTTGGTAAATGCCATGTTAAGAGACAACTATGAAAGATTCCAGAGCTAGGCGGCTAAGACAGACAGACAGACAGACAGACAGACAGACAGACAGACAGACAGACAGACAGACAGACAGACAGACAGACAGACAGACAGACGGACGGACGGACGGACGGACAGACGGACGGACAGACGGACGGACGGTCCGTCCGTCCGTCCGTCAACACTCAGCAACGCCCAGCAACGTTCGTATTGTTCCATCATGGCGGAACCCATGCGGTTATTGGTTTCAATGCATAGGCCCTATGGGGAGCTTTTCCTCTAGAGTCAGCATATTAACTCTACGCGCCCATCATCTGGCTAAGCCTACAGCATCGAATATTAGAGTGTGGCTCTAGAATATGGTGCCGAATCGACATGAATACTTTTCTGCGGAATCCTTAGGACATTAATTTAAAGCAAGTGAGAGCATTTGTTCGGAGCTGACGAACTATAGAGTGCCCGACGGCCAATTAATAGATTCAAGGCAGACGTGTCCTGCAGCTGATCTCCTCTAGAAGGTCAGTGGTGGCAGCGTTGTTTATGGCCGCGCGCACTCACGGCTCCGGCGACCAGGGGACGTATGTTCCTGGGTCTTCGTGCATGCGCAGTACCGCCGCCCCAACGTCTTCGGTACGCAAGCCGCTTGGCTACCCCGAACTAAGTGCGGGCCGAATCGCTTTTTTTTAGGAAATTGCGGGGACCAGACCAATTTCTTAAGACGTGTCGACTCCCTTTGAGGAGGTTGGGCCATACCACACAAAGCTTGAAGAAAACTCTGGAATACGCCATGAGAAAGTGTACGGACGTGCTTTTCCTTCTCTGTAAGCCTCCAGGCTTTCTGCTCCGTGGGAATGTACCGGTAGGTAGCAGGTGTTGTGTACCTTTCTCCTGTGGGACACTGGTATTCACAGTCTGAGAAGGCCTGGACGCGCACTGATGACTCTGAATTGACTATGTCATGTCTTCTTTTTTTTTTGCCGAACTGCACAGCCGCACACCAAGTCCCTGAAATATGATCTCAAGCACAAAGATTACACGTTACGTACAACGTAATCTAGAATTTGGTACCGCATCATTTTATTGGTTGCAAACAGTCCTGCATGCATCATCATGGCTTTATATTAACACGAAAGTGTTTTATGCCGGGGTCCACCAAGTACATCCGTCACGGATATGACGTTGATAAAATGGACGCCAACGGGTGAGAAAGAAAAAACCAAGAAAAAGATACCCCGCTGGGAATCGAACCCACGACGTTGCGGCCGCGACGGCAAGCGCCCGACGCTCTACCGACTAAGCCAACTCAGTAGATGCTAGGCACGGCGCGAACGCGCCTTATATCTTTCACACATTCTCTTTCGCGGCGGGCGGAGCGGGGCGGTGCCGCCGTCTGTGAGAGGTGGAAAGAAGTAATGCTTCACGATCGACACCTACTAGCGCTTATTCCGAGATAGCACGTGATATCGGAGGTCATGGTTAAAGCGTCTCGATACCAGAGAGGTAGACTGGCCGCGCTGGCGTCGCCGAGGCACCCTTGACGCAGTTACGTTCTTTGCCTTTGGATTCGTGTTAGCGTGCGTCGGCTCATCGGAGTAGTGCAGCTTCCACGTGCACGAACGGGATTTCTCTGCCGCCGACTGCTTCAAGTGCGAGAGCACCGACTAACAAAACTGCTGCAATATGCGTTGCAGAAAGGACGCGATTTCGACGGGCGAATGTCGTGCCTTGGTGGAGCGAGAGCAGCGCCTGCGAGACAGAGGCCAGCGGGACGCACGCGTTTGCGGCTCAGGCTACAAACCTCTACCTCCCGCGTTGCTGAAGTGCAGTGTGTGTTATGTATGCATGAGCACAGGCGTCGGCTACCCATTGCTAGAAAGCGCACACCATGCCGTTTCTCTCCTTAATTGACGACGCTTTGAAGAAGTGCATACCGGGTACCAGTGTTGATTATGAGCTTGTTGATATCATCCTTACGCGCGATTCACGATTCGCTGTGTCCAAATATATGTTCACACCGTCAGCTACCTCAACGGTTTTATCATGATCATGGGCGTTAGTCGTCGCGATAGAGACATGCTGTCAACATGGGTGCATCCACGTCAAACGGTGCTCTAACTGCCAAACACGAATAGACATTGTACAAGCTCTCATATATCATAAGCACTACTTCTGTGAAGACACGTTTCACTTTCGTGTTATACCGATTCCTATGACGGAGGGATCAGCCATGTTTTTTTACGAGTAGCGCTGTTTTTGGATGTTAGAACACTGTTATTTCAGGCAATTCACGTCTCCCGAAAATGGCGCTCGTGGATATTTCACTTCTCCAAGCTACGGTGCGCATGAAGTTTGTGGGCACCGTAAATATCTCCCTAACATCGGGTTTTCGCGCAAATATTTTGCGTGGAAGATATGCTCCCTGAAAAAGCGCTGAACTCTCCACCGCATCGAAAATGGTCCTGCTTATATTTCTCAAACACAACATGCAGGTGCCTGCTGTTTTATTCCACTTGAACATGTAATACTGTACCTTTTTTTTCACAATGATGAAAATAAAGTACCTAAATGTTTGTAACGTCGACGTTACGTTGTAAGGAAAGCATTGATGTAAAATGCTGCGCAACACTTACTAAAAACATTCCTGCTAGTACTACTTCATCAAAGTTTAGCTGGAATGGCACAAATGCAATACATCATTATGTAAAGTGGGTTCATTTAGCGGCAGGCAACATACACTTGATCGAAAGCTACTCTTTAGGCGATGAAAAAATGAAAACTCCTCACCTGGTAGCTTCAACTATAATTTATACTTAAGCTATTAAGTTTTGAAGAACCTGGAAGAAATTTTAGGCTTCTGTTTATGTTGGTGGTCTCCTCGGCACATAGATAACGCATCCGCCGTGGGAGCTCAACAGTAAGATATCGCACTGCTGAGCTCGAGGGCGCCGGTTCGATTCCCAGTCATGGCTACTCCATGTCAATAGGGGCGATATGCACAGAACACTCGTGTACATCGATTTAAGTGAGTGTTGAAGAGCCCCAGGCGGTAGAAATTAATCCGGAGTCCGTCACTACGTCGATCGCCATAAACATATCGTGGTCCGGGCTCGTAAAACTGCAGTAATTTGGATTATTGATAAATAAAGCTTCCCGCAAGAAACACCTAAACATATTCTTGTTTTAAAGAATGTTGCATAACATTCAGGACTGCCGGAAATAACTATGCGAGTTTTAGACAGATTTTCAAGATCTTATACCCAATAAAACTGTTGCCTTTGTGACGCAGAACTGAGTGACTGGCAGTGCTGGGCAACATTGAAGATACATGCATCTCAGATACTATCTTAGATACTCTTTGGGTATTTTTTATCTGTATCGCGATACATCTCGCAGGACGAGTATCTGTACCTGTATTTCCGATACATTCAATAATGTATCGTGTATCTTAAGATACAAGATACTCCTACAGAAAACCCACCATACGAAACAATAATCGCTGGCTCAAGTATGCTTCTCAAGCTGGTACTGGTGCCACTAAACCGACTGAATAAAAGTAAGTGCAGTGACATATCCTTATCTTTCTGGAAGACGATGAGGTGTGCGCGTCCCTGTTGGTGTAGCAGAGCAACATGCCACCACTCGCGTAGTCTGGACAGAACGAGCGCGCGAACGTCTATGCATAGCTCACGTGCCTTTCTTTTCTCGTGTGCCAGTGCCATGATAGTAACCCTTATCCACTGTCCATCGCCGCGTACCACAATGCGTGCGGCGATTATCGCGCGAATTCTGATCCCTCTTCCCTGCGAAGTGCTTCCTTACGAAATCTGAAGCATAGGGTTGCTTTGCGTCTCGTGGCTTTCACACATCACCGATTTGAAGGATCTTGTCGATGTAAGTTCGACTTACATGCGATTGACTTGTGTGCAAAAAAGGTCCCAACTATAGCACCACTTGTACCGATGCTAGATCTAATAGATGACGCGTTACCTAGCAGGATATATGTTCGTGTACCCTATCTTTTTTTCCTGCTGTCGATCTAATCCCGGCCGCGGCGATGGCGGTGGCATTTTCGATGGAGGCAAAAATACTTGAGGCCCGTGTACTTCGATTTCAACTATCTGGAGTTAAAGAACTCCAGTTAGTCGAAATTCCCGGAGCCCTCCATTGCGGCGCCCTTCATAATCGTACCATGGTTTCAGGACGTAAACCCTAACGATTATTATTAATATCATTATGTTCCTGCTATCTTCAAAGAGTTTTTGAAATCATTATTTGATTGTTAGCACAAGTGCAGGCTTAGTTGACCTGTTCTTGCATCCCGTACATTACATAGGGCTCTGAACCGCTTTTTTTTTATCTGGTCACAGCAATATGTCTCTTGTAACGTGCTGCCAAAATAAGCTCTCTGCTTTATTCTTACTTTGCACTGTATGCTTTATTTCTGCTACTGTTTACGCATTTATATTTCACTTCAGTTTACTGTTCTGCCAAGGCGATTTGGAAAGCAAATATGTAATTATGTGTGCGCGAAGTCAGTATACAGTGCCAAACATCCTGCTTATTGCTTAGTAGAACAGCGAAATTGAGCTTGCATTATAATTCTGGAAATAATTAGGAGCCATCTTCAAGTTGTTAGAGAAGGGATTCGAGAAACATTGTTATGCCAAATTATTCGTTTTTGTCATGAGCGTCCCGACGAGCCGTTTCAGTCAATTTTTCGTAGGCACTAAATATTTTTGCTGTTTTACATTAACAGGAAAGTTGACGTTACTTCATTCCTAATTGTCATAGCTATTAGGGGTGCCGCCTGTATCGCGTTTCAATACTTATTCACAATGAGTGTTTGATACACAACGGCTTTCTATTTTATTTAAACGTATATTTCTTTTCCTTTTTAGGCCTCCTTAATTTCTTGTTTTAATATTACAAATTGCTAGGCAATCGGAGCTATAGGAATAAAGCAGTTGGAAGCCACAGCCAGTACATGACGTTCTTGTGTCACTTTATTGTCTTTGTTTTGGTTCGGATAATTGTCCCGATGCCGCTAATGGCCAAAGACGCAACTGATATCATACACGGGTAAAACTCAGCGACAGCAAAGTCATATCAACTTTAGAGCTGCCCTTCATGGCGTGGTGTTCACCCCTTACAATTTTCGAAGTAGTGTCCCGCATTGCATAGCTCAACGGGCTAAAAAATAATAATAAAAATGCGTTTTATTTGTAACACAGAATCTTTATTTCACAGAATGTTAACACACAACAAGTAATCACGTGGTATATAGCGTAACAGTATGATTGTATACTGCGAAATTAGAGAGCCATACGCTCGGGTAAGTAGTAGACGTACTGATTTCAGGTTGGAAGAAAGGTGAATTCTGGAACTCATAGGGGACTCAAGTTCAAGTTTATGGCACGACGACAGCGCCACGCTGCGGCCCTGAAGAGAAGCCCTGGCGCAAGTGCGTGCAAGTGCAGCCGACTCAGCCTACTTGTCGGCAGCGGGAACACACGCGCGCCGCGTTTCTCAGTCGGTGCGGGGAACTGGGGCGCCGTGCCGACAGCTTGGCACGCCGAACCGAGAGGCTTGCTGTGCGAAGCTGCATTTCCACGGTGGCAGAAGCGACCCCGGGCAAGCGCAAGCGAGGTCCAAAGTACTGCTGTGTCGTGGCCTGCCACAACAGTGCAGACAACACCAAGGCACGCGATTCACGTGTGAAACTGTATCGGTTCTCGGGCATGTCTCACTAGAAATAAAGGCGGCAAGCGTGGATAGCTGACAGCGCTTTCTCGCCTTCTATTTTGGCTGTCCGAGTTCATCACTTTTGTTCGTTTCGACTACCTGAATTGGTATGTTACGCGGCGCATGCACGCAGCGACTACAGTAATGATTACTCGCTGTCTTCTCGCATTGTGAAAGCCCAGTTACGGTTGTAGGTGAAACAACTTTGTGTTTTCATTCCCCGTGTTCGTGAGACCTACCCGTCGTTGTTGAACGTTCATACTCGCGTTATACCGTTAGCGTTGAGCGGTTGGTTGAATTCAACTGAACTCGGGACATTCTAAAAAGTTCGGCGCCTGCAATTTAAGCGTCGGGAAGGCTGCTTTACCACGCCGGAACGGACGTCTGTGCATTTTCAGCAAGCCTTGACATCGTTCTGCAGGTTTGCTTTGTTTTTGTCACTTTATTAGGGTGATATATATTTAAGCTGCTGAATATAACTGGTACTTTATACATGCTTTCAAATGCAACCTTGAAGTAACACGTTCCGAGTTTGTGCGATTTTCTAGCCGCGCTCGCGCAGCAGGTTTTATACGCCTGTCAAGTCGATATATCCTCATAAAAAGAGAGTGTAAGCATGACGCGAGAGGAGAAAAAATGAGGAGAGCAGTTCATCTTGCTTCACAGTGGTTAAAGCTCAGCTAGCTGCCTCGCGTCTTAATCGGCGGGTGATTCTCCAGCGGCACGGAGGACTTGACACTAACCTTCTCAGGAAATAGTGCCATGGCCGTATAATTTCCTTTTTTTTTCTCACGCCGCAAACGTTTGTTCACGAAAGCACACGACTGCTACTGCAAGCATGCCATATCAAAACAACAATAATGTTATTCGTAGTCCGTACCACAGAACATCGATTGCGTGCACGGCTTCATTTCGGAGTGCATGTGGACCTTTACGCATCTTTAACATGACAGAATGAGACTTACCTCGAGGTATACGTCCTACACGGTGTAATCGCGACTTGAGAAATGCATTTCGCTTTGAGTCGGGCGTCGTTGTCTTCGATCGTCAGCTCTTCACCGTGAACGTGATTGACGAGCCTTTCACCTTTTATCAAGTCCGCTTTTCGGAAGTGCCAGTCAAGCTTAAGATCCTTTTGAAGCCGCACTGCAAGCGGTACATTGTGAGGCGCCGCAAGTGCACCGCGAGAGCTCTGCACGCGCACGGAAGCGAGCGGCAGCGCATTGGTGAGAAGGGAAAACGCGCGTTGCTTGCACCCAGTTTGTATTTTTATGCTAGAGATGGCGCTGGCTGTCAAGAGCAGCAGCGCCACTAAGAGATGCTTGGGGAGCCTATAGGTTACGCGGGGGTCTTTGCAATCAGCTTCGTTATCACGTACTCACGGTGCGGTGCCACAGCTAATGGCGGAGGCCACAGTGACGTCGCTCACCATAGGGGGGCGGGGGGGGGGGGGTGGGGGGAATAGGGTGATATATGAGAGATGAAGAGAAGGCGCACTGTTGCGTTCGTGATTTAGTTTTTTCTTGTCCAACTCTAATTTTTCTCTTGAATAGGTGTAAAACGCAACAAACGCGCGAATTCCGTAGGCGCATCGATTTACTGGAATGACTGCTGCTTATTTGAATGATTATTGGACAGAAATACTCAAGAAGGCATTTGGGAGGCAACCGCCGCCGTAGATCTTTTGATGGATCATCTGCTGCGTTATTCGAAGGCTGTAGGTTCGGTCACTGCTGGCGCCAAGTTGTCTTTTCGTCCACTTTTATTTCTTTACATTTATACCGTAATTACTACAAAGTAGTTAAGACTACAAATAATGCCCCATATGCATTCCTTGGCGTCGTTGTCGGTTTGATTAGATTGTGCCTAACAAAAAAAGTGAGCCCTTCATCTGTTCCCCTTCTTTCGTTTATTGAATGACTTTGAATGTGTAATAAATGAATTTTTAAATGTTTAACTTTTTGCATCGCAAAACAAAAATACATTCCACATGTCGGCGGTATCGGCAGTTATATAGACACTATCAGCGGGTGTTGTAACGTCAGCGTCGACGATATGTTGCCTATACACCAGAGCACGCCTGTCTCCCACCAAGCTGCTGGCGAGCCGAGCGGGTATTCTCGCACCCAGACGCCGGGCTGACCGGGCTGCTAAGGCGCGCGCGGGCTGCACCAAGTAAACAGGGCAAGCTGCAGTTCTGAGGCTTCAAAGTGCAAAAAAGTACCCGTTCACGCCGCTTCAGCGTGTAAGAGCTCGTCTGGGCACTACTGCGTCGTCTTTGGATGCCAAAACAAGCAGCACAAGAGGATATTAGCGTTGTCTGCGACGATTACGATGCGCCACGAAAATAGTGCCGGTGCGGTGTTTTCAACTTCGCCGCGAGTGGATAACTGTGATTCAAGCAAAAAAACTAGGAGCCGAGTGAAAATGCGCGAGTAAGTACACTAACTGCGTGTATTCTGCAGTGTGATGCCCACCTATTTCATTTGTCAAACCTAATTTGCGTGACGCGCAGCTAGCTGGGTTGAAGGCACACTCTTAGAACAAAGGGCGTCGGGGCACTCCCTTTGTGAGAGTTTTGGCTTCTCCCGCTGGGCACTCCCTTTTCCGGGGTGAAACAACTCCCTCTAGACAGGGAGTGATTCAACGCCTCCTCATGGAGTACAGTACTCCGTCTGCGATAGAGTGAAACACTCCTTCGAGAGAGTAAAGCTATCACGTTGAAACAGCTTTGAAATAAAATTAATCGAGCACTGAAAATAGCACATTCATACGCGCACACATTCACGCAACCAAAACACGTAGAGCGCTCGCAACCGAAACGCATACATTAGAGGATTTTAGTCTGTCCGGCACACCGCTATACGCAAAATGCTTTGCACCGGAATACCGGGTGTGAACCGCCGAAAGCGATTGCCGTCCACCTCGAATCTATCAAGTGGCCGTCGCGCGCTCTCTCGCTCGTTATCTACGAACTGATGCTTTTATTTGCTTTAGGTACACGTCCTTAAGCTTCGACAGCGGTATTCGTGTCGATTCGGCACCGTTTTCGAGAGCTATACTCAAATAATCAACGATGTAGGCTTAGCGAGTGACAATCCCGGAATCCCGAAGGTCATACATTATGTGTCGGTAGTTGTTTTTATCCTCCATAGTTGGCGCAACTTGACGTGGCGGCAGCTACGGCCCACAAAGCGGCTGCGAAAAAGCAAAATTTGGCACTCGAACAGCGTTTCACGGAATAATTTCTGTAATACATATCTCTAGGGGTAATTAAAAAATGGACATCAATGTAAACAGGCACACATAACAACACATATAAATCGCACACGACGCAGGAATCGAACTCATGACCACAAGCACCGAAAGCAGACACTCTAACTACTACGCCACAGAGCCACCGCGTGCTTCGTTGACTTTTCACGGCCTTATATATTTACAAAGTGGTTTGCAACGAGAGGGCGGAGCTTGCTACTTCTTTTTTTGCATCATCGGCGTGTGTTTGCGCGTGGATTAGGTTAGTAAATAGTTAGCGCGGCGCCATGAACTCACGAAGGCCACCGTTAGCACCTTCAGCTCCGACTTCTGTTCGTCGTTTGTCGTGCCGCAAGAGAAATGATAAACGTGTGTTTTTTGTGTGTTCACCATACATCGTGGATGTCTCGCTCGCCCAAAAATTTGCTCATACCGGCGTGACAAGTACCTTTAGATAGCGAAACTCACGTATGTGTATTCTACGAGCGTGTGCAGTTGGAGCAGTTTTGGTTATTTTTGCCGCGAGCTGCAAGTGTCGGCAGTGCGTTCTCAGCTGTTCGAAGACCATCATATGTTGCATATTTTGTTACATACGTCGATGTCAGAGTTCCAAGGGTATTTTAGCGTGCACCTATACAAGCATGTGCATTTACTGCGCGTGTAGGTGCTGTTGCGATCTGCACGCAGGGTCAGCGGCACCTCTGAACAGTTAGACGAATATTTGCGTGATGAGCACTTACGCGCGCTGAAGCACGACATACAGTGCTTCTGAATTAGTCATAGTCAGTATTTAATTGCTTTTATACTCGGAGACTAGCTACCTTTTACTAAGTAACCTTTACTCTTCCGTATCACGCCGCCGTTAAAATGTATGTCGAAGACGTCCACCAAGGTTAAGCACGATGTCCATTCATTCGCGAGTGACATGTCTCCCTTAAAATAGAAAAGATAATACTGTTGCGCCTCTGTATTGCGAACGTCTGCGTGTAGTTGGCACTACTCCTGAAGAGATTGTGCAGTACCTATTAAAAAAAAAGGCATTATTGTATGCCTCAGTGAAACAGCTGTTCTTCAGAAAATAAAGTGTCATTTTAATTAGGATATTTTTGTCACGGCAGGACACAACTTGACTTTTTCGTGATTCAGGATTACACATAGCACGAACATGAGTGCAGCAGATAAATAAAAACTGAAAAGAGTGGGTGCCATGTGCACTCCTACTACCTCGTGTACCTGTAGTTGATTCCAAATCTACAAATTACGCGACCATTGATAAATGATCAACCCATCAATGTTCGATCACAGTTGATCTGTTTCCGTTTACTGCCTGTCGCTTATTTGCACGATGTTTTGCAAGAATCATCGGTTAAACCCATCTGGTAACGCAAGCATTATCTGTAGCATGCAGTGGTTCTCAAGAAGGGGGGGGGGGTCAGCGAAGCCATTTCTGGGGGTCCGCGAAACGCATCTTCGAACAAAAAAGAAAATACGCCTTTTTTGAAGAAACAATATGTCCAATGACAGCGGCCCCCACTATTTTTTGTTTTGCTTCACCGCATAACGGTTATGCATTGCGGCGGAGCTGACTTATGCTTTCCATGAGATATCTGTAAAGCTTTTACTGCAATTTTCTACCACATGTGCTTTTCCAGGCTTGCATATTTGAAGAAAAAGCGTAGCGAGAAACAGCTGAAATGTGGCGGCAGATCGCACAACTTAGTGACAAGCTGTTGAGATTGAATTGGCGTGGCACTTTAGTTTCCACGGAGAAACGCAAGGCACCTATTTCACGCTGCATGTTGTGCTAATTTATAAGCCCTCACCCCCCCCCCTTACTTCTCACTGCAAGGGGTCCCTCATCACTTCCACCAGTCCACAAGGGGTCTCCAGAACATCCATGGCTGAGAACCACGACCTATATATCAGAGCCTGAACAAGTTCTTTTACATGTACAACGACTTTTTTGTTTGAATACATTACAAATTCTTAAAACTTCAAATGATACAATAAATGCTGGTTGTAGCACTTTATTAGAATCAAAACAATAACATTCACAATGTCAATGTAAATTATACATTTTCATCTACCACAGAACCTATGCTCATTATTGAACAGATGAAACAACATACACAATGCAACCTGAGCACTAATTCACAGCAGTAAAATATTATGAAAGTATAGTTCGAAAATTCAACACAAAGCAAGACATATACACTTCGAAATGCCAGTATGCAAGTACAATCCAAAGAGATGGCATGCACAGCAGTGGCGTAGCCAGGGGGGCACACCGGGCTTCCCTCGCCCACCCCCCTCGAAATTTGTTTTTGCTATGGCATACAGAGCCCAAAATGACAACTGAACACATCTATCTGCCTGCCCGGCTCCCACTTCAAATCAGGGAGACGACTCCCCCCCCCCCCCCCCCCCCCCGAAAAACATTTCTGCCTATGCCCCTGATGCACAGAGAACTTGGTGTCTGCTCACACATGAAGGCAACTCGATAAGTAATAAAGGCTTGCAACACTTAGGCATGGTGGTGTACCATTTTTCTTATTTATTGCATTAGTTTGCCCTCAGGCATGAAAACATGTTACGCATGATTGTGCAGTTCAATGTTTTGTATAAAGACCTGTGGTGTCGACCATAGATCCATCTGCCAAGGTTTGTAAACACAGTCGCCTTTATTCACATATTTTTAAGAAATAATGTAAATTTATAAAGTTAAGCTTGGGAACATGACATTATTTCTCAACCCTATTCACCCGTATTATTATGCATAAATAGTAGACCAATGGTTACAATATTTACATGCCAGCTAGTGCCATGAAATGCGACCGGAAAATTGGTTCCTCGTCACCTTCAACAGCTCAATTTATGGCTCATGCAGAAGTGCCACATTGAAAATGAATCCGCGAATACCGTGACAGGAAAGTTACCTCGGAGTTAGGCAATAACATGCTTTGAATTAAAAATTGCCCATCAATACTGGTGGTGGCTTGGCACATTAGAGCCAAGGACTGGACATGCCATGAGGTTGAATAAAAACTGAACAGGGAATAAATAACGGCTGTAAAACAGTCAATAACCATACTTAGTAAATAAATGAGTTTACATTCAGCATCTTTTCAAGCCATGTAAGATTTTCAAATGCACACTGTTATTGGAAAGTTTGGACTCAGCACCGTGCATAACACAGTGCAGCAGTCCAAGTGCTGACAATCCTAAATACTGAGGGATGTACAAGATCATCAGTATAGTATACTGTAAGGCACAGGAGTGTTCACAGAAGAGACCGTCTTGTAGACAAACAGGTGGGCCAGAACTGTTGCTGCTTTGACAAAAGTGTTCAGTCTTCCTGAAAAAGATATCAAGCAAAGAAGTCCATTAAGCTTTCTGCATCCATACAAAATACCCACTTGTCTTCTCTTACTGCAGACTTTTCCGAAAAAACAGAAAAATACAAAATTAAGAAGCTGCCAAGTATTTTCATGTGAGATATGCAATGAGTGTGCAGCACACTTTCATTCTTGTAATATCTAGAAAGACGCAGCATTATAATACAGAAAGACGAGGCTCAATTGCTTGTCCATGTTTTGCTGCCATGTTTTCATACACCTAGCAAAAGAACAAGGTACAATAGCTAGTGTGCAGTGTTGCCTGTTGTTTTGTGGAGGCAACTCCTATTACAAAAATAATTCATTTATCCTCAAAACTTAGTGCAAGTTCTCCCAAATAAATTATTTAAAATCCTAGGCTAGACGGGACAAAATATAGATACTGTAAGCGCATTTAATGCACTTCATCGTTCTCATTTGTACATAGCCATCATCATCCCTGTTCTTCTTCTTCTTCGTGGTTCTGTGCCGAGGCAGACACTGGAATAAACGGTTCTGCTGGCGTTCTCTGGTCCGGTCGTCCTGCGTCTTTCACAGTGGTGGAGGTTCGTCAAGATCCCGACGTCCTCCTGCGTTCCCGTCCTACCTGGAGCTACGATCCGGTCGCCGCTTGCGCCCGGCCACCCCTACAGCTATGCAGCCATCGGACCACACCGCGAGCCCTAACGCTACAACGCCGATGTCACCGGCTGCGCGCTCTTCGTCAACTGTAACAAGCCCTCAACGCGAACCACCCGTGTTTGCGGGTCTCCGCGGTGACGACGTCGACGACTGGCTCGACATTTACCACCGCGTGAGTGCAGTCAATCGGTGGACCGAAGCAGAGAAATTGACTTATGTCCCATTCTACCTCACCGGTGTGGCGAAAACGTGGTATTTTAATCATGAAACTGACTTCGCCGATTGGTCCGCTTTTACCGTCAAGCTGCGGCAAATCTTCGCATGCTCATCGGGCCGTTCCGAGATCGCGAAACAAAAGCTGGCTGCGCGTGTTCAACTCGCACACGAGTCATACATCTCGTACATCGAGGATGTCTTGGCCCTCTGCCGTCGTGCGAACAGTGAAATGACGGAAGCCGAGCGCGTGCGCCACATCCTCAAAGGAATAGGCACGATCGCGTTCAACGCCTTGGCTGTTCAAACCCATACAACAGTAGAAGACATTACTTCGACATGCCAGCGCCTAGACGAGCTGCAGTCTCTGCGTCTTCAGCAAGGCAGCGATCCGCACGTTCCGCCTCACTCTGATTTACGAGCCCTGATCCGCACCATCATTCGCGAAGAACTTCAAGAACAGGAACAGAGGCAATTCACTGCTGCCTCCACTCAATCGGCACCTTTCGACCTGCGCAACCTTGTCAAGCAAGAGTTGGCAGCCATGACGTCACCGACAGCACCTGTCGCTCCACCAGCACGCCCGATACCCCTGTACGCCGATATGGCAGCCATGACGACACCGACAGCATCGGTTGCTCCAACAGCACGTGTGATGCCCACATACGCCGATATTGCTGCAATACCGCCTGCTGCCGTTACATCTGGGCCTACTGACCTTGCCTGTGGCCATTTGGCTTCTGTGGGCGGCAGAGCACCACCTGCACCTTCATATCCTGAGTGGCGTTCATCCCGTCCCGTCTGTTTTTACTGCGGTATACGTGGCCACATCTCCCGTTACTGCCGTCGCCGCCAGCAGGATGAACGACGAGGTTATGCTGACTTCGAGCGAGACCGAATCCGAAGACCCGATCCTTATTGCCCAGATTCCTATACGTACACGCCGCACCGGTCTCCGTCTCCTCCAGCGTCCGCGCGTCCACGTCAGGACTCCCGTTCCTCTAGACGACGCTCTCCTTCGCCCTACCGCCGCTCTGCATCACCGCTTCGCCCCATCTCCCGCCTTGTTGACCAGCATTCGGAAAACTAAGGATCGCAGTTTTTGGAGGGAGAACTGCATCCTGTCGACTACCAAAATTACCTCCTGTCCGCCCGGCCAATATGTTGTCAGTGACTATTGAAGGTGTTCCTGTGCAAGCTCTTGTTGATACCGGTGCCGCCACTTCTGTTTTGCGTCGTGACTTGTGCTCGCGGCTCCGTAAAGTAAGAACACCTTACGTAGGACCTGTGTTGCGCGGCGCAAATAACGTACAGATTCAACCCGATGGACAGTGTACGGCTCGTGTCTTCATTGACGGCATACGTCACCACATCGAGATGATTGTGTTGCCCACGTGCGTTCACGAACTTATCCTCGGCTGGGACTTCCTACATTCTGCCTCCGCCGTTATATCGTGTAAAGAGAGCGTCGTTCACATCACGGATACAACGGATGCATCTATATCGGCCCCGTCGCCCTCGATTTTCAACTTGGCTGTCGCTGAAGACTACGTCCTGCGCCCTGGTCACGAAGTCGTGGTAGCTGTCACATCTAGCCAAGTAGCCGATGGTGACGCACTAGTTGCCCCTTCTGCTCGCTGCACTTCGCGTGGAATTCTCGTCGCCTCATGTCTTCTCCGGTTGTCCGGTGGCCGCGCCCGTTTGCCTGTCTGCAACACAACTGCAGAATCCATGCTGTTGCCCAAGGGGATGACCGTAGCGACGATAGACGCCTCTCCACTGATCTCCGTCGCAGCACTTTGCCCGTCTTCATCACCAGTACCAGCTTCAGGTTCGAGTTCTTCCTCTTTGCGAGCAGTGATCGGTTCCGACCTGACATCTGCACAGTCCGAAGCGCTACTGGCGCTTTTAGATAAGCACAAAGCCTGCTTCGACAGCTGTACCACAACACTGAGCCATACTTCCGTGGCTGTACACCGCATTGAAACCGACGGTTCGGGAATTATACGCCGTCGGCCATATCGTGTTTCGCAGTCGGAAAGGAAAGTAATCGAAGAACAAGTTGACGACATGCTATCACGAAATATAATACGACCCTCTTCCAGTTCCTGGGCTGCTCCGGTCGTTTTAGTCAAGAAAAAAGATGGCTCCGTCCGTTTCTGCGTTGATTACCGAGCGCTAAATAAGATCACGCGCAAGGACGTATATCCTATGCCTCGAATTGATGACGCTTTAGACACACTCCAAGGGGCGAAATATTTTTCCAGCCTTGACCTGCGATCGGGCTATTGGCAAATCCCCATGAACGAGGCTGACAAAGAAAAAACCGCCTTTGCTACGCCGGACGGGCTTTATGAATTTAATGTAATGCCATTTGGCCTGTGCAACGCTCCAGCCACATTTGAGCGCATGATTGATACCGTTCTTCGTGGCCTAAAATGGAGGACCTGCCTTTGTTACTTAGATGATATCGTTGTTTTTTCATCTACCTTTACCGAACATCTTCAACGATTAGACCAGGTACTCGCGTGTCTTTCCAACGCTGGCCTTCAGATAAATACAAAAAAGTGCACATTCGCCAGCAAAAGTATCAAAGTTCTCGGACACGTCGTTTCAAAAGACGGCATCCAGCCAGACCCTGACAAAATCGCAGCTGTGCTACAGTTCCCTCGACCCTCCAACCAGAAGACGTTGCGCAGCTTTCTTGGTCTGGCGTCCTACTTTCGTCGCTTCATACGCAACTTTGCTAGCATAGCGGCTCCTCTGAATAAGCTATTAGTCGCTGGTGCTTCTTTCGCATGGTCCAACGACTGCGAGTTCGCATTTAAAACCCTTAAAGAACGCCTGACGTCCGGACCAGTGCTTCGCCACTTTGATGAGAGAGCGCCAACTATACTCCACACTGACGCAAGCGCACAGGGTATTGGAGCAGTGCTTCTACAGCGTGACGCCGCCTCTAAAGAGCAAGTTGTGGCATATGCTAGCCGGACCCTGTCGACAGCGGAGCGCAACTACACGATCACGGAGCAGGAGTGCTTGGCTATTGTCTGGTCGATACAGAAATTTCGCCCATATCTCTACGGTCGGCACTTCACCATCGTCACCGACCATCACGCACTTTGTTGGCTGTCATCAATGAAGAATATGTCGGGACGTCTAGGGCGCTGGATACTGCGCTTGCAAGAATACGACTTTACCATCACGTACAAATCTGGCAAATGTCATCATGATGCCGACGCGCTGTCCCGATGCCCACTTTCGCTTCCTCTTGACAATACGCCCTCCGCATCTCCTTCGAGTGACTCTGACGTCCCGCCTGCCTCACACCAGCTCTCGATTGCCTCAGTGGATCAAATACAACTTGATTCGCGCTCCGATTTCCGCTCACTTCAGCTGGCAGACTCCTACTGTCGAACTTTCATCGATCGCCTTCGCGGCATCACTAAACCACCCAACAGCCGCTTGCGACGCCAGCTTCGACAATTTCGCCTACAAGATGGGGTGCTTCATCGCTACATCTATCATCCCACGGGTAACAAGTGGGTGCCAGTCCTTCCCCGGTGCCTTCGTCTTCGTGTTTTAGAAGCATTTCACGACGACATTGCTGCCGGCCACCTAGGTTTCCACAAGACCTACGACCGCATCAAGACCCGCTGCTTCTAGCCTGGCTTATCCACAACGGTTGCCAAATACGTGGGCTCGTGCTCGTCGTGTCAGCACCGTAAGCGATCCACATCCCCTCCCACCGGTTTCCTTCAGCCTATACCCTGTCCGACCTCACCTTTTGAACTTGTCGGAATTGACTTGTATGGTCCTTTGCCGTTCACGCCTTCCGGTCACCGTTGGATCGTCACTGCAGTCGACCATTTAACAAGATACGCCGAGACTGCGCCTCTTCATTCTGGCACCGCTACAGAAATCGCCAACTTTTTTTTTGAACTCTATCGTCTTGCGCCATGGAGGTCCTCGCGTTCTTTTGAGTGACCATGGCAAAGCCTTCATTTCGCAGGTCCTCGATGATGTTCTGCGGGCGAGTAATACGGTGCATAAAACCACGTCTACATATCACCCGCAGACGAACGGCCTTACTGAGCGCTTCCACCGAACGCTCTCCGACATGATTTCCATGTACCTACAGCCTGACCACAAAAACTGGGACAACATTTTGCCATTCGTCACATTCGCTTACAATACTGCGACACAACGATCTACTGGCTACAGTCCTTTCTTCCTAGTGTATGGACGGACTGCCTCCTGCGTCTTCGACACGGCATTCTTTTTTACCCCTGCTCCGTCCAGTACTTCCCTACCAGAAGAGTTTGCAGCTCGAGTCGCGCATTGCCGTGAAATTGCTCGTCTAAACACGGAAGCTGCACAAGAGGAACGAAAACGTCGCTGTGACAGTAAACGACGTGACGTGGCCTTTCATCCAGGCGATAAGGTCTTACTATGGACCCCAGTTCGAACTCCTGGACTTTGCGACAAATTTCTTCACCGGTACATTGGCCCCTATACCGTTCTACAGCAAACTTCCCCAGTGAACTATCTCATCACCCCGCTTCAGTCCGTCACTGACCACCGTCGTCGTAGCACAGAGATTGTTCACGTCTCCCGCATGAAGCCGTTCCTTACTCGTTCAGCCGATCTTTGAGTTGCGGCCAGGCCGGCCGCTTCCAAGAGGGGGGAAATTAGTGTAAGCGCATTTAATGCACTTCATCGTTCTCATTTGTACATAGCCATCATCATCCCTGTTCTTCTTCTTCTTCGTGGTTCTGTGCCGAGGCAGACACTGGAATAAACGGTTCTGCTGGCGTTCTCTGGTCCGGTCGTCCTGCGTCTTTCAATATATAGTACTTATGAGGCATGCCACAGTGGACAGCCTCGATTTTTTAATTTACATTTTAATATAAAACTCTGTTTATGCCAAAGCAACATCTAGATGTCTTTCTCACAGCACTTCGGACTAAACTAGCTGTGCACATAGCACCTACCTGTAAGCACTGCACCATCCTGCTTCTGCCAACTATGAAATGCGTGCATACTGAAAATTTTATATGCTGCTTACTGCTTGCTGTTACCTCAAATCTCCCCTAGCCAACACAAATTAGACAAGCAATTAATATAACTATCAAGTGGAAATGAATGTAAAAATTTTCTAACAGTGATACCTTAAATCACAAGGCGCATGCAGAAAGACGAGGCTGTGACTGTTAGTCCTGTTGTGACTCACAACAGGACTAACATTTGTGTCGCAAATTTGAACGGTTTTGCAACTACCGAACACAAAAATAAAGTTAAACACCATAATAACAATGCGCTTGTGAGCTTCAATGTATATCGATGTATATGCCACTTCATTGTTAAGGTAATGCATCACAATACTGCCCGTTTGAAGCAAAACGGGAATGTGAACTAGTTGGCGGGTAATAGGCGAGGTTCAAGTTTAGGCAATAAAGCTTTCAGTTGTGAGTAAGCGCTCTTGATGTGCACTTTCTTGTCCTTGTCTTCTTAGCACTGCCGTTATATAAGTACTGACCATTTCGCCAGGAACACTATGAATCCCTCACAATACAGTCAATATCATGCTACAGGTGTCTATTATCGAGGCACTCCACTGTAAATTCAATATAGTGTTATAGGCATGACAGAGTGCAGGTGCAGATTCTGCATACTGTATCGGATGACTGAGATAAGAGCTACCATGACATTGGACTCAAAATAGTGATACTCTCAATGTTTCCAATGTATCAATGACTTGCTTCATTAAACACAGGTATGCATTGCACAATTCAGAAATGGATTCTATTTGATCACTCTCTCGTAACGCGATTACTGCTACCAACCCAGGTTCTGTGAAGCATCCAGATGAGCTTCAAGAGTTCTTATCAAGCTGCTGGTGTCCACAGCTGCATAGTGTTGCATGTGCCATCTTGAGCACCATCTGCAAAGAAAAAAAAATGTACAGATTTTTTGCAGTGACTCACTCTTTCATGCTGCACTAAACAGCTGTAAAGCACACCAATACCTAATTCAGATAACCGGCATAAATTCAGTTAGACGTCCATGCATGTAACAATCTTTTAACTCTAAATTTATTATCCTAATGCACTCGAACACCAAGAACTAATTCAGTACATAATACAAAACTGGCAGTGTAGATAAAGCGTTTTTTTTAATCTCAGGAAAAACAGATTCCAGAGCTTTTTCATTGCTGCTCCCGTTTGATGTTAGCATTGAAAGTGCTGCTGTGCTTCTTACGCAAAAGTGAGCTTAGAGACAGACTTTACGAGGCATCATACTCTTCTTTCCTGCTTTGTTCTTTTTCT
Organism: Rhipicephalus sanguineus; assembly: GCF_013339695.2. Classification (NCBI taxonomy): domain Eukaryota; kingdom Metazoa; phylum Arthropoda; class Arachnida; order Ixodida; family Ixodidae; genus Rhipicephalus; species Rhipicephalus sanguineus. The sequence continues at coordinate 98,324,200 of NC_051185.1, read as the reverse complement.
GTAAAGTTTCTTTTGTATTATCCTTTATTCCTCGTACCCTCTTCCTTTGCACAGCATGGCCAGCCAGTTTGAGAAGTGGCTAACCTGCCTGTCTTCCCATCTATTTCTTTCTTTCCTTCCTTCATTTTAAGTCTTGCAGCATTTACAAATATACACATCAAGTTCAGTAGTGTAGTGTTGCCAACTGCACAAACATTCATAACCTACAGCCAACCACAAATTTCACTGCCTGTGCGAGACTAGAAAGCAAATACTTGTGGTTTCAAATTCACTCCACACCTACCAGTTCGTCAAAAACACAGCATTCGAGTTTCTGATAAATTAAGTTGTTTGCCGTGTATCATGCTAATGAAAGAGCTCAAAACAAAGCATGATACAGCAAGGAGTAGGTGCACAACAGCACATCCTTTGAGAATTTACGATAGAGTCATCTGGTGACCTGTGGGCCATTGTCTACTGCTTCTGGTGCTGCACTTAACACAATATTCACATTCATCAAGAAGCATGAAGGTAGGAAGCTTACATATGACTTAAAGAAGTAAACCATAAGAAATGACGAAAGGTGTTCTGTTCTTGCTGAACATTAGTTTTTTTTAACTGTGCTAATGTTTAATGGCTGCTTAGCCTTGCTTCAAAGCTTCATAATAGTCTTATGAGAGTCACATTTTTTTAATTATTGTCTCTCTGCCATCAGTATTTCATTGAGCTGACTTGCACTGATGTGACTGAATAAGCCTGGCACAGCTCGCACATCTTCAACTCGATGAGAATATCCACATGAAATTCAGGAAAGTTCAAGATGTCACTAATTATGTCACAAAATTGTCACGAATTAAGTGGCAATATCGTAAAATGCACGTGCGTCACCATAAACGCTGTCACTTAGCAGACAACTTTCACATAATATGGCCATAATCATATCTCTGCAGCATAATTTATTCGTTCTAGTCCAACCTAATGACGTTATTACCCTATATATGGTATGCTGTTTTTTTTTTGTCTGAGGGACGAACAAAGTGCGCAATGCAAAATTGTTATCGAAAACTATTCCCACTTACTAATATTAGGGAGATTTGGAATAGCGTACGCCAGGCCCGTAGCCACAGGGGAAGGGAGGGAGCGAAATTCTGATGGAGGGGGGTGTTTTAACGAAAATGAATTATGAAAATAGGCGTTTTTCTAAAAAAGTGAAGGGCGCAACGAAGGGCTCCGGAAGTTTCGCCCATCTGTTTTCTTTAACGTGCACTGACATCGCAGAGTACACAGGCGTTTAGCCTCCACCGAAATGCTACCGCCGCGGCCGAGATCGAAGCCGCGACTTTCGGGTCGGCAGCCGAGCACCGCAACCATCGTGCAACCGAGGCTGACAACTACAATAACTGAATCAACTGAAAACAAATGTTAGCCTTAATGCACACATGACGGAGTGATAACCGCGGCCTCTCGCTTGTTTATATTTTCTGAAAGCACGCTGCCGCATTCACGCTTTATGGCAAGCAAAGAAATTGTATAGCACAAATTGTCTTCATTGAGGCGTACCCGCTCTTCGATAGACTGGCCGTGCGAAGCGTGTGCCTTCACAAAAGCCTTTTAAACGCGCATCAGGCATCACACGTATGTGCGCGTAATGCTTTTCCATTCTGCTTTTTATTGTACTTTCCACGCGACACACTGTGCAGAACTACACACGTGAGCGACGCGAAACTGAGAACACGGAAGCACCACTTACCGTTCGCATTTCCGACTGTGCCTAACCAGGTGCTGGCCGAACACGAATACACGAAGGTGCAAGCACGCTTGAGTCTTCAGACCATCATGAAACCAACACGAACACGCTCACAGTACGCGATGTTGCACTGCCGTCGCTAAATGCCTTTCACGTCCAGCGTTGACATCAGAGTCGTGCACACACAGGACACGGGCACGCACAGCCGACACAGCTGAGCAATTCGGAAACTTCGATGACCGGGCAAAGGGAGAAAATGGCGAAGGCAGCGACGGGCGACGGCGAGACTTCGACTTGAGCACGCACGCTTCTCCTCTCCTGGTGCGCGCGCGTATGTGTGTGTGTGTGTGTGTGTGTGTGTGTGTGTGTCTGTTTTTTTGATTTTGTCTTTCCGCGCCTGCGTGCCTGCGTTGTAAGGTTGCGTTATCGTGTTTCTCTCGGCGGCTCATGTAACAGCCCTCCCGTTTAGCGGCTGCTTGAAGGAAGTCGCGTTTATATATATCTTTTTTTTTGGACGCGATAGCGTCAAAGAGCTCGTCTCGCAGAAATTCCGGTGTCGGCGGCGTCGGCGTCATTGGTTCTGAGCGAAAAAGCAGCGTTGTTTGGTCGTGAGCGAAAAGTCGAGGTAGATGCAAAGAGAGAGAGGGCGTTTGCACTTTGGCTTTCCTTGCGGCACTGTGTATACGTCTCCATCGAGAAGCGCAGGCAAGCTAGCGATCGAGAAGGCGATAGTGTGTGTGTGTGTGTGTGTGTGCGCGCACGCGACCATGCGTGTGTACGAATACCGCTGTCGCGTTTTAAAGGCGAAACTAAGAGCCCCCCCCCCCTTTTCTTTCTTCTTTTTTTTCTCGTGCTTTCTGTCCACAGCATTTTATTGCGTACGCTGCGGCGTGCCGCCTCTAGTCGGTTAATAACTAGGACCTGACTCAGAGTGTGCGTACGTGTGAGTATAATCGCGTACATTTATGATCGCAGATTCTTTGTGCATGTCAGCGGTTTTCGTCGCGATAAGTTGACGAGGAATCTATCGCCGTCACTTCATCGATTGAGCTACTGCCAAAGATATTAGACTGCACGAACTTTTCTTTACAGCTCGTTATATTTGGAGAGTTGCAAGACTAAAACAAGCTCTGAAAGAAGCTTTTATATGGCATGAGAGTAAAACAATCTTTTACTCTCTCGTGGGATGCGGGAGTGAAACAGGCACTTTACTCTCTTTCGCCAGGAGGAGTGAAAGGCCTTTTCACTCCTCCTGGCCAAAAGAGAGTAAAGCGCCTCCCTGAGAGAGAGTATAATGAGATCTGTGGGAGTAACACAGCTCTATAACTCTCACTGCAGGAGTTTCAGTTTGAGAGTGCAGGCGCGAGCTTTGTATGGGGGTGCACTTCATACCTTCGAGCGTTTCCTTGGACGAAAGTCTAGTGCAAGGTAGTGCTTTCAAGCACAAGCCATCAGCATGCTTTGCCACTTTCAACATAGTATTAAGCTTTAGTGATTTGATGGCATCCACGGCTTCGAGATTTCTTCTTCAAAAGGTAATAAATGGCACGGTGCTCCTCAACAGCTGGTCAGAATTTCGTGCTTTCATTGCAGTGATTGATGTCCCCAAATTTATTTCGACACGAGGCATCCAGCTGCACATAATACTTATATTGGCACGTAAGTAAACAGTACTCGCGCCAGTGTCCGTTACGTCGCAGGCGTAGCTAACCGGCTTAACTAAGAGTAGCACAGTTTCGCTTGTAAAGGACCATCGTTACAAGAATAAAATCGCGCACGTAGCTTCCAAGAGGGATCGCTGAACGATACTGCAGGTTATACTATCTGATAGCACGCTTTTGTGAGCAAGACTCATTATTGTAAGAGCGCTCGTGAAACAAAAATTACATTCCGCGAAACTACCCGTAAAGCGTACTCTAATTATTACGCGATGCATGCTGAAATGATCAGCTTTCACAAAACTTTGTGCACAACTTGTAATATGGCGCAACGAAACATCGTTTCACTATTTCGCGAGCTGCACTGCAATTACGATTCACGCGTACTACAGCGAGAACGTTTTTTTTTTTTTTTACAAATGTAACAGCGTACGTATCTGACGTGGTTGCTTCCGCAGCCCACTCAGCACGTAATGTATACATTGTGGACTTGCATGAGCAAGATGTTCTTGACGTTCCAATAAAATCAGCTAAATGTCCAGGCTAGAAAAGACGCGAAACACGCTCTCAGACGGGCTGAGTTTCGGGAGTTTCACGTTCGCTCTGTGTAGCGTCTGCTGGCGTGGCAGCCCGCGCATGTTGTTTCGTCGCGTGTGCGATAGATGGCGCGACGCGCGATGCAAATATGGCGATGCGCATGGAATTATCTGTGTTCTGGTCTATAAAGGAAACACCTTGCCCGTTCTTTGTCGGACGAAGGAGCATCGAGGTGATGAAGGGAGAACGGGGGCAGCGTCGCTCTTGCAGCAACTGCGAACTCTGATCACTAGAGCGCGGTCGCGTTCGCTATCTCACCAGACATCAGCACACGGCTCGTATACCGTGACATGTGCTGTGCTGTCCCCGCTTACTTGAAGTTGAGAGAACATATAGCACGAAAACCGATCCGCTCCCTGGAGCGGTCGTATTCGCTTACACATGTGTTTCGTAGAATCACGCGAGATCCGAACCGAATAGGTTCGCTGCTAGCCTTACTTCGTATAACATTTCAATTTCTTGCTATCGCATTTATTGCTTCGCTACTGCGCGAAACTCATTTTGTGTTATACAACATTACGCTTGCAAAACAAAATTGGAAGCGCTTGGAATTTTGATGCCAGAATTATCGGCAGTCCGAAATGTTGAAGATAAACACTTTGTCTAGTTAATAGAATGTCGATTTCACAAACGTATGTCGCTTTTTAGCTAACTACAGCTGCTCAAAGATACCTGATTTGGGTAGCAGTATTACCTGTATAATGATAATAATAATATCTGGGGTTTAACGAATCTAACCCACGATATCATTAAGAGAGACGCCGTAGTGGAGGGCTCCGAAAACTTTGACCACCTGGGGTTCTTTAGCGTGCAACTAAATCTAAGTAAACGGGCCTCAAACATTTTCACTAGGTGTATAAGTGCTTTTTTTCTGCGCCCGCAAACGTTTACGTTCTCCTTTAAACGCTGGCAATTACTGTCATTGTGCCAAACGTGGCATGATGTTCTTTGCCATAAAACGAGGCGGAAGGAGTAACCAAAACGGAAAAATACGAATAAAGATTTTGTGAAACAAGAACCGCTAATTTGCTGAAAAAATTGCCGCAAACGGTCTCTTTCCTCTTGAACTCATGAAAAATAAAAATGAAGCGTTGGAAAGTGACACCACGAAGTGGAGCAAACAGTTCTGGATTCGATAACGGTCCTTTAATCGTCATCACGATTTGGGGGGCACTTTAGCCGCTGAAAAATGAGCACTCCATCGACAAACGCAGTGTCGTGACACACGTTAGTGTGTCAAAAATGAATTCTGGCTAGAGCGACGCATGTGCACATCCAACCTCAATTAAGACAATGGATCAGCGTTGATGATCAAATAACGACGTCATAATTCTCGTCGAAAAAAAAACGAATACAGCAAAAGTGATAAGAAGAAACGCCCGTGGCAGTACCAAGGCATGCATTTAAGTAGGACGCTTTGAAACTGATTGCGTTCTGACGACACTGATGAGGCGCTTATCTCTGATGAGAACTTGAGTCCCTGGCGCCAACTTCTCACGTTTTTTCGGCTTTACTTTAGCGCTTGTGTTCGCGCATAGTGCGCTTGTTTGACATGCACTTGTCCGCTTTGCTTATCGCAATCTCCCTCTCTTGAAGAAGAGAGGGAGATTGCGGCTAGTGCCTTTCCATCATATAGAAATCCGTGCTTTAGGTAACGAGACACTCAGGGTTTGACTGCCACTCAGTCCTAGAGCAATTGCTCACGGCCTATGAATAATTTTATGTTGCTCGTGGCAACGCTCAACAGTTTGATTTGGGAGCTAACCTAATCTACGTCCATAACAGGCGGCTTACAAAAGAAAAAAAAATCACCACCAAAGCACTCCGCAGAGATTGTTTGCCGGCGAAGCAGAAATATATGGCCCTGGTGTTTGTCACTGGACTAACCGCGACGGATTATTAAAGTCTTTTTCATTCATTGGTTACATCTGCCCAGGAATCTTAATCGGTGTTTGCCGCTCTTGTTTTTCCTTCTTCATTTTTAGTGGACCAGAGGTGAGTACGTGTGTCAGAAATATGGGGCTTGCCCCATATTTGTTGCACACATGCACTTGGAGTTTTTCCGCGCACGGGACGGACGAATTTTGGTTTTGCCCAGTCATATGCACCGTCGCTGTAAATAAATCCTGGAACATACAAAGAAACCATCTGCTTGCGCAAATCTGCAAAAGCCCTATATAGTTTATTGAAAGCGACTGATTTGTGAAAATATTGGGGACCTCGAAAATATTTCTGCGGTTGCATTTACAATGACTGCCCCTTTGTCCTTTTTACGTATATTTGTCTCCTCTTTGTACTCAACCTTTCTTTACTCCCATGTATAGCAGACCGCACGTCGTTGGATAACCAGCATACCTTCCCTTTTCTTTTCGCTTCTTGGAGGATAAGCGAAGATCATCCGCTAGTGTTTTTTGAAGATTGCTCTGGCGCCGCCGTTGGCAGGCTCGGCGGTAATACGCAGTGGTACATAAAAAAGGGTGACAGATTTTTTTGCGCGAAACAACAAACAAGCGATCAAAAACATGTTCATGAAAATATTTTTATCAATAATATGAGATAGTACTTTGAGAGGCGATCCTAAATCTATTCTAGACTTGTGGATGCTTCCCCATTGTTTCGTTTCGACAAAATTAATGTCATTATCGCTGTGGAAAGATGTACCAACAGTGACATTCTATACTTGAATAGTCAATGTAAGAAGTTCACGGACCACCAGGCCTCAGAAAACTTTAAATTTCTCAGCAATTTTCAACTGTATTCCGTCGAACTGCGCAGTGCATGTTCTTGAGGTATTTTAGAACTTGATATTTTGGACATCCCCACAACATGTCCAAAATATCAAGTATGTCCAAAATATCAATATCAACTGGCAGTCTCCCTGGCGGATCTACGGCCGCGGTGGTCTACCGCGTTGCTCAGTTCAGAACTGACGGAACAACTTTGGGCTGTCCGGCGAGCCGTGGAGGCAGCGCGGGAGCAACAGCTCCAAGCGGCCATCTAGGCGGCCCCAGGCCCGGGCCTTCCATTCGCCGGATCTTAAATAAAGTTATTTCACTCACTCATTTCAGAACGGGCCGGAAATATTAATTCGAGACTGCCTGTCGAACCACCAAGAATATTAGGCTGTTTCTTGTGTCTCGTGGTCCCTTAACTTTTGGCACTGACTGTACGTAACCTTCCTAACGTCTCCAGTCAGTCAAGTCACATGTCGCCTGGCTGGGACCACTAGGCATGCACTGAAAATAGTGCGGTGCTACACCCTCGGTTTCCACTGAAGAAAATACGTTGTTGCGGAGCGTTGGAAAAATGCGGGCAAATAAAACCTCGTGGCAGCTAGTTAGGTATAGCCCCGAATATCCGTAAAACGGAAGTAACCGCACAGAGGTCTTTCATATGATTAACAGTTTAAAACAACAACATGGAAAGTGTGGACAACGCAAAGAAAAAAAATGAAAGAGTATATATCGCGAAGACCAGCTCAAACTGATAAAATGGCGTATAATTCATACAGCCGGAAAAAGCCACGCACACCCTCGCAATTTTGTAACAGTATCGAGGGAGCGCTGAGCGCGGGATATGGTAGCGTTTAATATTCTCGAAAGTTAACCAGGTCTGCGGCGATACGCAAGCGCACAAAGCACACTGAACTGCGAGCGCCGTCTGCCACGCTGATGCCCAAAAAGAGGGACATCAGTGGGCGGGCCTCGGCCTCCTCAATACTCACGCATTTCAGGTGGAGGTGTATGGCACTCACACAAAAAAATTACACCATCTCCCGCTCAAGGGAACCGTGTGTGGGTGCGCAGCAGCCGGAAGATGGTTCGCTTGAGCAGGAGATGGTGTAATTTTTTTTCTTGCGTTCTCGAGCCTGTGCCTTCCTCTGGCGTAGAATCAGCACTGTCTTCCAGTCTCCATCCAGCTCCCGCTGCGTGAAACTGCCGGCGTCCGAGGTATTCGACTCCCGCAAAGTCGCAAGATCATGTGCGTCTGCCTCTCGGCAGTCCATGCCATTAGTGTCGTCGTGGGATTCATCAGCGAGGGAAGGAGAGCACGAGCACCCCGCGTCTAGAGCCACAGAAGCAGAGGCGCCCGTGGCTTCCAACGCTCAAGTTTTCGCAGCGCCGTCCGCCGCCCCAGCGGAGAGAGGGGAAAGCTCCGGTAGCTCGGACGGGCCGCTCTTGTTTGGTTTTCCCATTGCGCGCGCGGAGAACGTGCTCCGCGGAGCTTTTATCTCGCATTTTTCACGCTATGGGTGCCGTTCCTTCGTCGTACTCGAAAGCAGGCATGCAGTCCTGCTGCATTGTGAACTGTCACAAAACTTTAAAAATGACGAAGAGCCGAAAACTTCCTGTCATATTCTACCGTTTCCAATGCAAGCAGTGCGAGGAGCAGAGTCGTCAAGAGTGAATTATGGCAGTTCGCCGCGATGCTTTCGCGGTCTTGTCACCTTGAAGCAATTTTTGTCGTACACAGTATTACGAACTATCAACGGGGAGAAACGCGATGATTGTGCTCATTTGAAAAAGGAAGTGCGTTTGTGAACCGAAGCTACAACAAATAGACAGCCGCTGTGCGTTTCGAGATTGCGTGCTGGCTTTCTGAGTCAACCATTTGTAATGTGACAGCAGCGGAGCATGTGGGCTACACCACAGTTTAAATAACGCACCGTGAGTACTAAGTGTTTAATTCAGTTGATTGCGGTACATTTCCCGTCGCGGCTCCCTGTAAACAGAATTAAGCTGCATGTTTGCACTGAGCGTTTATAATGGCCTTGCATGCGACACGCCGTGATTCAGCTGAAGTGTTGCGTTGCTGAGATCGTGGTCATGGGTTCGATTCACGCATACGGTAACTGCATTTCAATGGGAGCGAAATCCAGTAACACCGGCGTACTTAGATTTACGTACACGTTAAAGAACCCCAGGTGGCCGAAATTCATTCGAATTAATCCACCACGGCGTGCCTCGTATAATGTCATGCGTTCGGCACGTAATAAAAAGCCTTGCATGCGCGTGAGCCGCGGGCAATATACAGTTGCCGCTTTAGAAACGAGCTGAAAAAGGAACCAAGGTGGCAATTAAATTTTCGATGGCTTCGCGAATTCAGATGCGCTTATCATCGGGCACAAATCTCGACATAATCATAAACATGCGCGATCCCAGTGGGTATTGTATAATATCAGGGGCGTAGCCAGAAATTTTTTTCGGGGAGGGGGGTCTAACCATAAAATATGTATGTTCGTGCGTGCGTTTGTATGTGTGCGTGTACATACATATACGCAAGCAAAATGGAAAATTTTCGGCGAGGGTTTGAACCCCCCCCCCCTTGGCTACGCCCCTGTATAGTATGAAGTTGACCAAGCGAGCTGTCGAAACAACCAAAGCGACATTAGAATATGCGAACACGGTGCGTGATCAGGCGTCGATATTATTCGAAATGAAACACGCCTCTGCAAGAAACATGCACGGTTCAAGTGGGCATGAAACATTTATTTATTTTTTGTTTGCTGTCAAAGGGGCTCTAAAAAAATCTAAGGTGACATTAAACTTGCGATCCGACGTTGTTATCATTCGATGCAAACCTCGGCAAAAGTGAAACTCCCACGAAACTGAACACTGCGCATTGCGATGCAGCCAGTGACTCAACAGGGCAGATGTAAAGTTATGCTCTTCATACTGAGCTCATAATAAATTTAAAGCCGCACGACAAACTTGGCATCCAAGCAATCAAAAAGTTATCAATAGAAAACGCACGCGAGAGCCTGCTGGATGTTTGCTGACAGCTCCGAGTAGACACGACTGCCGCAACGAATGTGCGTTTTACCGGTAACATAATTACAGAACTCGCGCAGTCACCTTCCTATTCATGTCAAAGAAATGTGCCCGTTCAGCATCGGCACGCACGTAGCGCTCGCACAAACAATAATAATAATATCTGGGGTTTTACGTCCCAAAACCACGATATGATTATGAGAGACGCCGTAGTGGAGGGCTCCGGAAATTTCGACCATCTGGTGTTCTTTAACGTGCACCTAAATCTAAGTACACGGGCCTCTACCATTTCGCCTCCATCGAAATGCGACCGCCGCGGCCGGGATCGAACCCGCGACCTTCGGGTCAGCAGCCGAGCACCGTAACCGCTATACCACCGCGGCGGCTTCGCTCGCACAAACAGCACCGTCCTTAACGACCTGCTCGGTCCCGAAAAGGTGGTCGATCAACCGTCCTCCTCTGGTGAGATTCCCACCGTAAAAACGCCTTTTTCCATCTCTGAGATCTTTCTAAACCTTCAGAGCAAGCGACACGTGAAGCTGCACGTGCACGACGAGCAGAGAACAGCGCGTGCAGGGTGCGTGAACGCGCTCGGACAGTGCAGTCAAAAGGCAGGCGCGGGGTAAGGAGCGACCGGTTTTTGCAAAAAAGGCGGCGAAACGCGTGCGACGCAGCGCCCCCTGGCCGCTCGTGCCACGTCAAGACGCCGGAAGCGTCGCTGCTGCCTACTGGTCGCTAGAGTGCCTCGATGCGCGCGCCCTCGCTTAGAGTGGTGTCAGCTTTTGAAAGGGCAGGTGCCGCCTCCTCAGCCTTGGCGGCAGCGTGGCCGCCATTTTGAATCTCCCGCCCCGTCGCTTGTGCGTGGCGCGCGTGCTGTTTTTAAGTCGGTGCTCGTTTCCCACCAGTTTTATGCGCTCGCTACCGTCACCATGGCCAGGTGTTGCGTGCCGCAGTGCACCAATCATTCCAGAAACGCTGGGAGCTTTATAGTTTTAGAAGGTACGAGGTTTCTTTGGACAGTAAAAATCAAACGTGACAAGCGGCATCCGAAGAACACATCATGCACTTGCAGCGTAAGTTTCCGGCCGGTATTTCGAATGCACATACAAGGATAACTTCTGCCGGTGTTAACCTTGCGTAATAATTGGACACACTGATATCAGCTACATGCTTAAAATACTTTGGTTCACGTGTGCGTATATCCTGCATTCTTCTTCGCAAACATTTTTTACTGCACTTGGTTGGTCCTGTACCTGCCTTTGATTTTTGCTTTCGCTATTTTTGTGATTTGAAATGTACCATGGAATATATTATGCGTGTTTGTCTGCAGATCAGATCCTTCTTTTTTCCGAATATTATTTATTTGTGAGAATGTACGTCCCAAGAACCCCGATATGATTATGAGAGGCGCCGTATATAGTGAAAGGCTGACGAAATTTTGACCATCTGTTGTTCTTTAACGTGCACCTAAAACTATGTACGCGGGCCTCTGTCATTTCACCTCCATCGAAATGGGGCCGCTGCGGCCGGGATTCGATCCCGCAACCTTCGGGTCACCAGTCAAGCGCCATAACTAAAACCACGGCGGGTTCTTGTTTTTTATATTCCTTTCCGTGTTTCAAGTACGCCTTCTGTGCTGGTCTGATGCCCATGTATGTATGTGTGCAGTTTAATTTTTTTTTATCCTTCCGTGTTTCTGTGTTTCAAGGTTACATTTTCGTCCTGTCTTAAATAATTACGCAGTTCCTGTTTTTTTAATCATTTACGATCACTGTGAATCGACTTGTGGCAGTTGTGTTTTATTGTGTGATTTGCGTTTTATTTGTGTAATTGCTTCTGTCAGCGCAGCATTAATGCGCACAAATAAATGGCCTGTACACTGGATATTAACGCACGCACGCACGCACGCACGCACACACACACACACACACACACACACACACACACACACACACACACACACACATTCGGTATCTTATTTCTTTGAGCAAGCATAATTTATTTATTAATAATGTAAGCACTGAAGGCTCATACAGGAATGCGCATACAAACAGTTCTCGCGAAGCGTCTGTGCAAAGAAGACGCATGAAAACAACAAGAAGACGGGGAAGCATTGTGTACAGTAGACACGCTATGTCAGTAAAAAAATACAAGAAACAAACTCAAGTTGTACAGTGAGTACGTCATGGAAAACCTGTTAATGAAATAAAAACTCACAGGCTCATATGCGTTCGCTTAAGATGGCTCGAAAACGGAAGCCATCTTCTTCTCAGTTTTTTGCGCACAAGGCGCGGTTTTGCATTGCCTCCAAGATCGGAGGCACCTCACCTGGTTTTGCACTGCCTGCGTGATCTGCCCACTTTTCACCAAGCTACGATGTCATGTGACAACAGTATCATATGACGTCACGCCAAAATTTGTGAAGCCATGATGACGTCATCACGTGACGATGATTTTTTGCTTCCCTCGTCCCAAACGTCGTGGTATGCTGACGCCGTAGACGCGGCATGCCGACGGTCAAATTTCGCGTTTTATGAGGCGTTTAAGGCTTTCGCCTTAAAGGATACGTCCGCCACGGTGGTATAGTGGTGACGGAGCTCGGCTGCTGCCCGAAAGTCACGGGTTCGATCCCGGCCGCGGCGGTCGCATTTAGGTGGAGGCGGAATGCTAGAGGCCTGTGTACTGTGCGATGTCAGTGCAGGTTAAAGAACACCAGATGGTCAAAATTCATGGAGCCCTCCACTACGGCGTGCCTCATAATCATATCATGGTACTGGCAAGTAAAACCCCAGATATTATTATTATTAAAAGAGACAAACGACGCCGTGCGTCTGCCGCACAAAGTGTAAAACAGTATTGGAAACACTCAATAATATGTGCATGCAATTGGGCATGCGAGAAAACCTGCAGAAAAAGAAACTGCAGATACAAAAAGAGGAAGGAAAAACGCAGTGATACTGCGCGCATGCAATGTTTTACGGCAAAATACTCAACAACGTATTCATCGTTTTGATAAGGACTCGAGGTGCAACTCGAGTGCCGATACAGTAGCGGCTACAGATTGTGAGCAAGAAATGTCAGCAATAATAGTGATAAAGAAGCTTTCGTTTCATTTTAGCAGGATATTCGCACCATACTGCCCCTCCGCCCTTTATTCTGTGTACAATATGTATGATGCCATTTATAATAAACGAGTAAATTGTTTGCAAACTTAGCAAAATGAGCCACCTTAATCGCGCTTAAGTAGCTTCGCAACACTAAAGTGTGTGTGTTCAGAAACATATACTGCTGCTGCTGACATGTATACAAATACTTTAAACGATTGTTTGTGTATTTGGAATGCAGAGCTTACGAGAAAATTAGGTAAGGCTTTAGACTGTCGTTTCCGACGTAAAGGATGGGATTGGTTTCCAACATGTCTACGTCTACTTCTAGCGCATAATACATGCACAGGCCGTCAGCTTACACGAATTACATGCTTTCTTAATAAAGATTTAGGCAACAACAGCAATAAAAGCTGCCCAAGCTTCAAAAAATCACGGCATATCCACGGAGTGAATGATGATGAGTGGGCGAAGCTGCGGAGGTTCATCGGTAAACCGTGAATCATCCGTGAATTCTGCCCAGTACATCATCACCGACGTGAGATAGGGCGCGTTTATACTAAAGGTTCGATGATTTATGACGACTTGCAGCTCACTTTAATTTTACATGTACGCTGTGAATTTTCATTGTTTAGAAAACCATTGCTTTAGAAAACATCTGGCGTATTTCGTTAAGCAGCTGGCGTCTTTTCGTTTTGCTTTAGAAACATCTGGCGTTCTTCCGTTTTGCTTTTGCAAAACATCTGGCATCTTTCGTAGCTTTATTTCATCAATCAACGGCGTTTTGGACAAAATTTTTATTGTTTAATCACGCACAGGAGAAATCTCACCAGGCACTACCTGGGAGGTAAAGAATGGCTGCTAATGGGAATGAGAGACAGAAGAAGTCGGCTTTTAGCTACCGCTGCGAATTTTTTATTGTTCAACAACGCACAGGAAAAACGTCCCACCGGCACCACCTTGGAGGTCAAAGCGTAAGACTGGTTACGGACTACGACTACGACTACGAGGGACGAACGGGTGCCGCCTTAAGGAGCTTCGCCCCTAAAAAGAAAAGAAAAAGAGAAAGCTCACTAGCGTGCACTTATTTCCGGACGTATCCGCGCACCGCAAGCGCTTCGTGTAGCGCGTTTCGCATGCTGCCGAGCTGCGGCGGGATTCGCAATGGCGGCCGTCGTAGGAGACGACGCGCCTGTCCTCACCCTCAGCGGAGCGCGCGGGCATCAAGGCACCCTACTGGTCGCAAGAGAGAATGAGGCGCGTGAGAGGGGGGAGCGTAGGAGAGGAGAGAGGGGAGGGGACGCGCATGCGCTGGCGCTCATTGCGGCGTTGCGCAGGAGAGAATGAAGCGTGCGACAGGGGCGAGCGTAGGAGAGGAGAGAGAGAGGGTGAGGGGACGCGTATGCGCTGGCGCTCATTGCGGCGTTGCGCAGGAGTGAATGAGCCGCGCTAGAGGCGGGTAAGCGTAGGCGAGGAGAGAGAGGGGGAGAGGGCGCGCATGTTCAGTGGAGCGCGGACGCCACCGGATCAAGCTCGCTGATAAGATGCTTCGCATCTAAAAAGAAAACAAAGGGGCTGATAACGCAGCAGAAAGCACCAGCGTCGAATGCGCCTCGAAGAACAGCACAGCCGAGGACACTTGCACGTGGCTGCACATAGAGCGCATGCGCGTACGCTGGACCATTTCTCCGATGTGCTCCATTGTACGGTGCTGTTTACCTAAGGATCACTCAAAGGTATTTTGAACAAAACAGCGTAGCAGACGACGCTCGCAGTTGAGTTATGTGCGCTTGCGCATCGGCGGTAGATCTCGTTACCTTTCGAGAATATTAGACGCTACCACATCCTGCGCTCCGCGCTACCGCGATTCTGTTAAAAACTTGCAAGGGTGTACATCAGGACAGCTGCAGTACTATCAATGTCATTTAAACTGAGATCGTTCAGTCACTGGTGGGTCTCTTCGTATACCTCCCATAGGACGCAAAATTCAAACGCTCCGCCGACGCAAGCGCCGCGAGCGCCATGAGCGCTATTGAGTTACGCCCCTTGTAGAAGGCCGCGAAGCTCAGGGGGGCGATGACGTAGCGATTACGTTGCTTACGTCGTCAGGGCAACAGTAACAAGAGCCGCTCGCGTCCACCCCTCTTCCTCCCTCTCCGCGCGCCGTTTTCTTTCTTTTCCTTGTGCGCTTGCTTTTGCTCCTCTCCTATGCCGCGCGCCGTGTTTTTTTTGTTCGCGTGCGCTCGCGCGCGTGTTGTGCTTGGCCGCGCATTCGTGTTTGCCCGCAGCCAGCATGTGCTAGAGCATAAAGGATGAATCTACCTGCAACATTTATGTTACCTCTTTTAGATGCGAAGTATCTTTTGGCGGAGTTCAATCCGGTGGTGGTGGCGTGCGGCGTGACCACCCTTATTGCGCATGCGCATACCCTCTCCACTTCCCCTCTCCCCTTCACCTCTCCACTCCCCCTCTCCCCTTTCCCCCTCTCCCTTCCCACTCTCCCCTCCCCCTTTCCACTCTTCCTCTGAAACGGAGGCTAGACATGCCGAAATTCTCCCCTGCGCAACGCCGCGATCAGCACCAGCGCATGCGCGTCCCCTCCCCCTCTCTCTCCTTTCCTACGCTGCCCCCCTCTCGCACGCCTGTCGACCGCGTTCCCCGCTCGCCCTGTGAGAATTAACGGCCAAGCTAGAGGGAAGACAAGACGCGCGTAGCGTTCCTCTTCGCGTTCCACGGTAGCATGCCCAAAGAACGCCAACGGAACGCGATCGTGCAAGTGCTCCGGCTTCGCATCGCCTCATGGTCCCCTTTAGCGGGAAATGGTGTAGTTTTTTATTGTTCTGTTTCCGAAACTCAAGATTTGCATGTAATTGGCCACGATACAAGTTCAGGAGAACAGAAGGGAAGAATTCACAGTGTGTGCATTACTAAACACAGAAGTTCATTGAAAAATTTAGAAATTAAATAATCGAACACATTGAAAAGTGTAGGCCCTTTGAGGTACACGCATATAAGAAACACGATTTTCATTTGGTGCAATACCGAGCAAAGTGCAGAGGAGCCTCTGATGAGAGGTAATCATGTAGTTTAAAGAAATGTTAGTGCATGACAAAAACATAACGAAGCGCAAAATATGTAAATATGAAGTAATAATGCAATGATTTACTTATTAATCGTTCCACTGATACGAAACACAAAACAACAAGTTACATATTTGCTCAGATTTCGCACAAATATACATGAAATGCTGGACACCTTCACCAGATAAACAAAATGAAAAAGATCAGATTTAGCACAGTAAGTAGTACATTGCGCTAAAAACAGCAAGAAACAATATATGGTACTTGAACACAACTTGAGAGTTATTTGGTGGCAACTTGATTCAGGCCATGGTCAGTTTATGCAGGAGCACATGGCATTCGAAGAAAAGCGTAGTACTCAACGACCAGGTGAAATAAGCCTATATGCAGCTTTTCTTTCACCGCGAATACAAAGCCTAGCTGAATATAACGCCACTGGAGGGAGGACGTCATGTGGGGTACACTGAGCACGTCATTGTGATAAACACAAACAGTAAAATTGTCATGCCAACACATGAATTCTTAGAGAGGTTTTTTCATAGGTAATAACAGAGACAATACATAAGCACGCAGAGTACTTCTTCAGCCGTAAGTACATAGCATATTCGCGCACCGAGAAGAAGCACTGGGGCCAGGATAGAAAGCTGGTCCACTTGAGTTGCGGATCGAGACTTCGCAGAGAGCTGATTCTACAGCTGTTAACCCCTTCTTGGGCAAACGCATCAGTTCTTGCCTTCTCGAATACTCCTGTTTAAACGATGGCGTTCCAGACACTGCGATCAGACTCAACTCCGTCATAAAGCCCCAAGGTAAAATATAATTTTATTTGAGCTGCGTGTGGAAGCGCTCTGCTTTCAGTTCTGAGCGTCCCCGCCCCTCGTGCTCTCGCGCTCTTCTTCTTCCTCGGTTCCTTGACCCAGCCCGAAACGTGCAAATAATCAACATTCCCGGCCACGCCAAAGTTAGGTACGCAATTCAAGCGGGTAGAGTCTTTGTATCGGCCTGATCACAAGAAGACCTCCTTGCAACTTGATCTTGCAGGAACGAATGAGGCCGTCGGCACTATGGTACACTTCCATGACCCTTGCAAGCTTCCATAGCTGGCGTGGCGCGTTGTCAGCATGCACGAGCACGACATCCCATTGTTTCACTGCTTTGGTTGATCTGATGTCAGTACAGTGCGCAGATCGTAGTTGCAACAGGTATTCCTTTTGCCACCGCTTCCAAAATGTTTCAACTAGTAGCTTTCTATAGGTGTGTCTGCGTATGGCATCTGCTCGTTTGGAACTACCGGCGACTTCATCGACGGTCGCATACGGAATAGAAGTCAACCTTCGTCCAAGGAGAAGTTCAGCTGGCGTCAACGTACAAGGTTCTCCTGCATCTGTCTCGATGAAAGTCAAAGGCCTAGAGTTTATGACTCCTTCGACCTCAGCCAGCACTGTCGATATTTCCTCGAAGTTCAGCCGAGCTTTTCCGATACTTTTTCGCAGAGGAAGCTTCAGTGATCGTATGAGGCGCTCCCACCATCCACCCCACCAAGGGGCATTTGGCGCTATAAACTTCCACGAAATGCCGTTGGTGCTGAGGTGACCAGCTACTTCCTCTTCAGAGACCATTCGGTGTAGTCGTTTCATGTCTGCCGATGCCTTGCGAAAGGTTCGTGCGTTGTCCGAGTAGATCACGCTAGGTATTCCTCTTCTAGCTATGAATCGCCGTAGGCACAGTAGGAAAGCCTCGGATGTCATTTTCGAAACGAGTTCGAGGTGTACGGCTCTAGATGCGGCGCACGTGAAAAGTGCAATGTAACACTTCGTGTCGCCTGTTTCCGTGCGGGCATAAAGGGGGCCGGCGAAGTCGACTCCTACCACTTCGAACGGGTTCGTTGGTGACAGTCGATGGCTTGCCATTGGAGCAGTCTCAGCTCTTCCTGGGCCCACACTGAAGCGCTTACATACGTTGCAGTCGTGCAACACTCTATTCACGAAAGTGCGAGCGCTGCAAATCCAGTAGCGTTCTCGAAGCTGGGTAAGCGTGCCTCTAACGCCTCCATGTAGGACTTGATGATGGGCTCTGTTTGCCAAAAGGGCCGAAAAGTGGTGGCTTGACGGCAGTATGATCGGGTGCTTAATGTCTTGCGTGGAATGCATAAGCGATAAGCGTACTCCAACCCGAAGAACTCCGTCTGTGTCTAAGTAAGGGCGCAGCTGAGCGATTCGCGATGTGGACTCTACTGGTTGGCCCTTCGACAAACCGGTGATCTCTGTAGGAAAGCCTTGTTCTTGAGTACGCTTGATCCAATACCGTTCAGCGTTCGATATTTCTGTTGCCAGGAGATGTCCAGTTTGATCTGTCCCCTTCCTGCAGCGGTCGGTGAATCTGAACACCCAGGCAGTGACTCTGAGCAGGCGCTGAAGCCTGCTATGCCGCTGAATGTCGATGATTGGACTTGAGAAGCGCGTTACTACTGCGACGTGTACTACTGCGACTTCACCTTGTGTGGCTTCCTCTATGTCTGGTTCGTTGAACTGTAGCGACCATTCGGACATCGGTCTGTGTAGCCACTCAGGACCATGCCACCATTTAGAGCTGCACAGCAGTTTCTCAAGCGTCACACCACGCGTGAGCAGGTCAGACGGGTTGTCCGTCCCAGGGCAGTATCTCCACTTTGATAGATCTGTTTTGCACCTGATTTCATTGACTCTGTTGGCTACGAACTGCTTCCATTTCGTGGCGTCACCCTTTATCCATGACAACACGATCACTGAATCCGTCCACATCGTGTAGTCAATTTGAACACTTTTCAAGCCACTCCTTACGTAGGCCAACATTCTTGAGCCGATTAAGGGAGCCAAAAGCTCCAATCGCGGCAGCGTCGTCTCCTTAATGGGTGCTACACGTGACTTTGCAATGAATAACGTCGGCTTCTCAGGACTTGGCACGACGTATATTGCTGCTCCGTATGCTGCTGGACTGGCGTCACAGAGGACATGTACTTGAAGCACGTTGTGCATCCTGCCTCCGCCACACAGATAGCGGGGAACAGCAACGGCTTGCAGTTGGGGTAGCTGGATGACCCAATCATGCCATTCCTTTTGCAGGTCATTAGGTAGTACTTCATCCCAGCTGATTCCTCGTTTCCACAGCTTCTGAAATAATATTCGTATGGCAATGGTATATGGCCCGACAAGTCCCAATGGGTCAAATATTCTTGATGCTGCCTGCAAGACAAATCTCTTTGTGTCCCTCTGTGCTGCCATAAATCTGAGTAGATTTTCAACCGAAAAGCTGAATTCGTCTCTTGCAGGATACCACACCAGACCCAGGACCTTGACGGATGTTTCGTGAAGGACGACCATTTCGTTATTGGTAGACTCTTGCTGACGTTCAAGAGTTCGCATCAAATTTTTTGAATTCGTTGTCCACTTGCGCTGTGCCATGCCTGCCGATTTCATTATTGTTTGCGCTTCTCGGCAAAGTTTAGCGGCCTCCTCTTCTGTATCGGCACCAGTGACTAAGTCGTCTACGTAGAAAGACTCAGCAAGAGTTTGTGCTGTTTGTGCCATGGCAGCCGTTGCTCTTTTGACGTGGTAAAGAATGGTAGCTGTGAGCAAGAATGGGCTACATGTGGCTCCGAAAGGTACTCGTGTCATCCTCCACTCTTGTAACTTGGCCTTGGATAAATCTCCTTCTTCGAACCAGAGAAACCGGAAAGCATCTCTGTCTTCTTCCCGTATCGAAATCTGAAGGAATGCCTTTTCGATCTCTGCGATCATTGCCACCGGGTGCGTTCTGAAGCGTAGCAAAACTTGTACGAGGTCTTGATACAAGTTGTCACCTTTTTCAAGGCAGTCGTTAAGTGACTTGCATCCTTTGGCATGTGACGAAGCGTCAAACACCACTCGAATTTTCGTGGTCAGCGCTTGTTCACGTACGACTTCCTTGTGCGGCATATAATATAACTTTGTCACGTCAGAAGGTGCGTCACTGACGACTTCAGCGTGTCCTTCCCGCAAGTACTCGCTTATGGTACGGTCATACGTTTCGAGCAGTCCCTTCTTTGCGCTGAGACGGTTGACAAGCTTTTCTAGTCGAGTAATGGCGACTTGCCTGTTGCTTGCAAGCTCGAATCCATCCTTCCAAGAAAGGGCCACTTCATATCTTCCGTTGAGAAAGCTGATGGTTTTCTCAAATTGTATCATGGTCTTGCTCGTTTCAGGAAGCTTGCCTATCGTGTCTGTAATTCCTATGTTCTCAAGTTCCCAAAAGGAACGCAGAAACTCGTCGGAATCGGTAGCTTGAACTTTGAGCACGCACACCATCATTCGTGTAGCTGTTGTTTGAGACATCAAGTGCGATGTGCTCCCTGGAAGGTCCATCCAAACTTGGAGTTCAGTGCAATCAAGGCTTCATTGCCTTCGCATCTTGAAACTTCGGCGGTCAATATTTTCCACATCTGATCGGAACCGATCAGTACGCTGATACCATTGTTCGTTATGACAGATGGGTGTATCAGCTCATCGGCGACATCCTTTCCAAGCTTCTTGAAAGAAGCGACGAAGGCTGCGTCCATTGTTGTCTCTTCGATGTCCTGGCAGATGTGTGGGATCTCTATTGCTGCTAGAACTATCTCCTGGTCGGAAAACTGACTCCGCAGTCGCAGTTCGACGATCCGACGCCTCTTAGCCTCTTGGTCTGATGCACTCGCGAAAGTGTTGAGTGCTATCCGAGTAGTTCCCACACTTTTCAGCTGAAGGTGCTTGGACAAGGCCTCAGTTATGAAGGTCCTCTGACTGCCGCCATCAAAAACTCCTCGTATGTAGCGACACGTGTCATCATTTATGGCCCATGCTCGGAAAGTCTGGAGAAAGACGCAAGCGATGGAACCTTCATTTGGTGGTCGTTTTCCAAGTGATGCGCAGACTGTCGTAGTTTTTCCGTCGTTCTTGTTGACATAGTCTGTCTTCCGCGAACACCTGTCGGGATCACACATGCTTGTCTCGTGTCGCGCTTGGCATCTCGAGCAGGAGATCTTCCTTTTGCAGTCCCGCGCCCGATGTCCTTTGGTGGTGCAGCGGAAACACCTCTTGTCATTGGACAGTAGTTCTTTTGTCTGCGTCAGTGGTAACTCAGCTGTGCACAGTTCAGATTTGTGTTGACTGGACGACCAGAAGACGCAGTTGTCCTTTTTTGGTTCCCTTGCCGCGTTGCTGTGAAGCACAGATGAAGTAGGTTTCCCACGGCGAGAAAACGTCAACTGACTTGCCGCGGGTGTTGTTCCGAATTCTCGTCTTCCAGCGTCATTGAAATCGCTCTTCTCTAAGCTTTCCAGCTCAATGCCCAGGAAGTTGAGCAGACCATCCAGCCCCACGGGAGTAGCATCACTTTTCGAGTCACATGCCACCTGGACGGCACACGACCGATGATACTGAACGACTATGTCCCGTGGAAGAGCACGCAGTAGAATATCGCAGAGCATAGATTAGAAGGACGACTTGTGCACACCCAGAGTCTCGAGTCCGCGGATATTGACGAGAACGTGGTCGTACAAGTTGCGTAGGGCTTTCGTGTCATTTGATGAACAAACAGGGGTCAACATCCGTAGTTTCGCAAAGTACTCTTGTTCCAGGCGCGTCTTGTCACCAAAGCGCTTCTGTAGCATGGTGATGGCGTCGTTGTAGCAACTCTCAGTCGTCGGAAGTCCCGCAATTACTGATGCAGCATCTCCTTTCAGATACAGTTGTAGGTAATGAAACTTCTCTGTTGCAGTGATTCGGACGTTACTGTGAACAATGTGGTCGAACTGTTTCCAAAATTCCGTCCACTTGCATAGGTCTCCAGAGAAAGGAGCTATTGTCAGTTTAGGCAACTCACTCCAGTTCCGTCTAATGGTGCTGCGACCGTTTGGGCGACCGTTCCTTCGGTTAGTGTCGACGACTGTAGCATGCGACCTTTTTTACTGAGAATCTCTGCGAGAGTTCGCGTCAGCATTATCTTCATATTCCAGGACGGCGTTATACTCGGCCTCGGACTCTTCGTCAGGAATATGCTGCTCGATCTGGTTGTTCAAGTTCTGAAGCTCGTCATTGTTAGCCTTCAGCCTCTCATAAATGGAATTGAGCTGGTCATAAGATGCAGAGCCGTTAGCGAGAAGAGCACTTGCCTCGTTTATAATCTTCGTTCGTGTTCTGTGCTCGCCGCGACGTCCGCTTCGACTTCAGTCGGTCCATGCCTGTGCAGTTGACTGCTAGCCGTCCGCTGTTCCCTGGCTTTCAATCCCGGTTCTTCGGCACCAAATGTTTAAACGATGGCGTTCCAGACACTGCGATCAGACTCAACTCCGTCATAAAGGCACAAGGTAAAAAAATTGGCCGCGTATCTGCGTGCTTCGCTGCAAATGTCGTGTAAAGACGATAGAAGAGGCGCTGCGTGAGATATGAACGCCATCTGGCAATACGTCGGGAAACGTGAATGCTGTGTTGCGGGCTGGTAGTCCCGGCGCAGCAGCAGGCAAGACCGGCGGTGACCAACGCGACCGGCGGGGACGCCAGCCAGCCCGAACACGCGGTTTGGCGCGAAGCGCCGAAGCAGAAGAAACGTCCGTACTCAACGAGTACTCTCCACACACTCTTTTATATTCACGTCGCCTGGGTAAAGCAGGAATGCCAGAGCGGCGCCCCATGGCACTCGTACAGTGCAATACTGAACTTAAACCGAAACACAACAATGAGCTCGCGCAGAGGGCACGGAGGAAGCCAAGTTTCGGCGCAGTCGCATTTTCAGCGCAGCTTAAGAAACTAGGGTCTCTAGAATTACGTATCTATGTATTTTCTGTTAAAGGAAAACACCACCTAACACTTATCTAGTGATGTTGTGCCTCAGATATGCGTAATGTTTGCTTTTTGATCAACCATATCGACAAGTATGAACCTGCTGAGCCGTTCACGATGGCTGGCCCTTGTGCAAGTGGTTCAACTTTGGCCGAGTGGCTGAATCGAGGGACGTGCCGACAAACAGAAAGGCAGAAAGACAGACCAAAATTTCTGCGTTTAAGTTCCCCAAGAAAGACTATCGTCTTTAATATACTTTTATTTTAGCTGTATGTGGGAGCGCTCTGCTTTCAGTTCTGAGCGTCCCCGCCCCTCGTGCTCTCGCGCTCTTCTTCTTCCTCGGTTCCTTGACCCAGCCCGGAACGTGCAAATAATCAAAACTCCGAAAACGTTTCCGTCCTGCAATTGGAGGCTGTGTGTCCACGCCGCATTCGCAGATTGTTCACATGCGTGGGTTAGTCGCAAATACTATGCCGCGGTGGCTATCGGGTGTCGCTACATTACAATTTTAAATTTCGGCGAACAGAAAAATCCGTTTCTCGATTTTGCAATTTTTCCGATTCAGCGAGATAATTGCAGCGTTAGAACGTTAGCTCGAATTTTAACTGTATGTGTTTTGCAACGCCAGTCTCTATGACATTATATTATAATTCGAGAGGTGCAGCGCGGCTCTGCGACCACCTGCAGCATTGCTAACCTTGACAACTCGGTATGCGACTCGGTCAGCCAGGACTCGCGCCTCGCTGTGCACGCGCTGAAGCCGTAGTGACCCGGAAGCGGAACGCTGAAGTGTCCCCGATTCTGGTCGCACGAGGCGAACGTTTGACGAAGCGACACTGGCGTCAAGTCAGGAGAGTCGCTCGACGCGCGTCTCCTCCACTGGGGAAGCAGGAGTACACGGGCCGACAGTCCGAACGCAGGGTCTAGCTCTATGCGGTGCCTTTTCGTCGTTAAGCGAGACAGGGAGAATCATCGCACCACCACCAACACCACCACCAACCACAACAACAACAAACAACAGCTTAGTGACGTTGAAGATTGGGCTAGCTGGTTAAACGTCATTAAGACTGCAGCGCAAATTATCAGCTGAGGAAATGGTGCGATGCTGCAGTGACTGGGTCACTGTTGCATTTCTCTCGCTCACTAAAATGGAGATTGCTTATCTCAACAAAGCACGCGTGAGCGTTCTGCAACAACTTTTGGTTGTGGTAGATTTTGGCAGCGACAGTCGTGGTAGGAGGAAGTGAAGTGCACTGCGAAAAATTCTTCCTTTGCCCAGGTGTTGACTTCTGCAGGCGTTAGCGGTTATCTGGATCGGCTATTCTGGCTATCGGGATATTTTCTGGATTTCTCGACCCGTCTACTTGGAACATCTGGTCAAGAAACGCCACTGCCTTGTCGCTACAGCCACCTGGAGCGAGCTTCTGAACCAAAGCAGTCTGCGAGGACACCTACCGGAGACACTACTTAAGCTCAGCACTGTGCTCGTGTAGCCGCATTTTGGCAGTGGCATTCGTGGCAGCAGCAAGTCAAGTCCACTGAGCAACGTTCTTCCTTTGCGCAGGTTGGTTGAACATTGTTTGTACCGCTAATTTGCCTCCTACTTTTGTTTTTGCGAAAGCTGGAGCCAGTAGTTAAAGTGCTGTAGTTATTGTTACGTTTACATGATGCCATCGAATGCTGAAATTTCGTGCCGAAATTGAACAGCTTCGTAAAAGTGTCTCTGCCATCAGCAATTTTCTTGAAGAAAAAAAAAAAGTCATGAATTCGCAACAGCCGAAAACAAGTCTTTGCCGAATGGATATGATGAACTGGCTACTAAACTGGCCTATATTGAACAGCGTTCGCGGATTAACAACGTTGAGATAAAAAGTGTGCCATGTAAAGAGGATGACGACTGCACCGTCATTCTTCAGAAAATGGGCGATGTATTTGGCTGCCCCATAAATAAGGATGATATCGACGCTGTACACCGCGTGCCAGTGAAAAGGGACACAAACATAATCGCGAGATTTTGTTCTCGGGTCAAGAAAGATGAATTGTTCCGTAAAGCACGCAGAGCCCGTCTAACAACCGACCCACTTGGCTTTCCTTAGTCACAGGGCGCCAATGTGTACGCTAATGCCCACCGCACACCCGACAATCAAGAGATTGTTTGCACAAGCGCTGTCAACAAAGAGAGAAAAGCCCTTGAGGGTTTTTGGGCAGACAAGTGTCGCATCAAGGCGCGGAAAACTGAGGGCAGCCAAGTTCACGTCATCGCCAGCGTGCAGGACCTCACAGTAATGAGAGAATTGTCATTGTTGAATAACGAAGCGACTGTTACCTAAAACGAAGAATGGCAGGCAATGAATATGTGACGCTGGAAAAATTAGGCGCATTGCTTTCCACGAAATGAATAACATGTCCTTCATTCATTTCAACGCATAATCTCCACAAACTAAGGACGACAAAATAAGCGCTCTTATTTCATCTCTTAGCTCCGAACCTCATTTTCTTATAATCACAGAAACATGGTACATGAACGAATCTGAAGTTTAAAATTACCCGGCTATGCAACCTTCTTTTTAAATCGCCCAACAAGAATGGGAGGTGGTTTTTTGATGATGGCTAAAAATTCATTAAAATGTCGGCTCGTTCAAGAGTTTTCCCACGTCACTAATGATTATAAAATATTGACTGTACCAAGTGATGGTTTTGTTTATGTTGTGTTATACCATCGTCCTAGCGGTAACAACTCGAATTTGTTCGCATTCCTAGATACATACTTATGTTGGGTTGGAGATGTTGGTAGTGAGCTAGTTCTTGCAGTTGATTTCAATAACGACATTGCGAAATCGTCAGAAAATCAGTTTGAACTATGTCACGTTATTGAATCAAATGGGTTCTCTAATGTTATCACCATCCCAACCCGCACAGACAAAAACAGTGCGAAATTATTTGATGTGTTCATTACTAACATAGAAGCTAAGAAATGTTTGTCCGGCGTACTAAGCCCGGCGTACATCCCCCGGCACGGAAATCACAATTGTCTTTTTTCAAGCCAGATATTTTGTCAATTAGCGAATATACTTTGCCCCACACCATATTTAATGGACATATGCTATTCCTACACATTCCAACGCTGTTGCGGCAGTATCGTGTAGCTACCGCACTATTCAGCGCAGGGGTCTCAAGTACGCGGCACCGGACCTCTCGCTAGCGTCCCGCGGCCCGCACATGACTCTCTTTGTCCTATTGTTTTTTAAATATCTCTATAAGTACGCTTTTAAGCTACACGCGCATGACAGGTCTGCATTTTTTTTCGTGGGGCACCCCATACGGTCACCTTGTGTTGATACATAACCGTGAAACAAAACTCCATATTTCCGAATCGGCGTCCAGATTTAGTCTTTTGGAGATAGGTATCGATATGTTGTTGGAATCCTGCCGCCAGATACCCTTCTGAAATGACCCATATATGAGTGATGGCAAAGGTCTTCTTTGAAATGCAACGTTCGCAGGCATCATATTGTAAAACCTATCCTGCGCCCCCGTTTCCCCGCTCCTACCTTCGTCGCTGTCCTGACCCTTGCGGCAGTACATTTTCGTGAATTCGGCCAGTCAGCTGAGGTGAGTTTGAGACCCCTGATACAGCAGAACAAGGCGAAAGCACAGACGTCAACAGTGTGGGCACACAAAGCAGGCTGTGCATGTCCATCTCGCGTCACATGAGCACTGGCAGCCGTGACGGCAAAAGAATGTGTCTTTATAGGGATTTTATGTAACGAAACTCCGCGCAGACCTTTCGTTTTAGTGGGGAGATGCAACTTCCAAGAAAGTTTCCTTGCTTTAGAGCTCTGTGATCACTCCTGGGATGATAAGATATAGGTACAAATTTATTACATTATCTTTATTACTGCGGTTAATGAATAACCTTTGGAATATAAAATAATGACGAATGCAAATAAAGCACGGAATAGCGAGATGCTAACTATATAAGCGCCTGGTTTATTTACTTTTAGCTCGCCTTTTTCAGAAAAATCAAGGAGCCCCATATGCAAGAAGTAAAAGAAGTTCGCTATTTGTCCCTCATAAAACTTATATCTGGGGCTTTGCGTCCCAAAACAACGATATAATTATGAGGCTGCAGATAATTCGGTCATCTGGTGTTCTTCCCTCATGCAACTTCTCCAAGTAGCTTGCACACACAAAAAAGGCGTTTTTATAGATAAAATGTCGGACACATGCCTGTGCTCAACGTATGTGGAACAAATTTAACGTGGCACTAAAGGGAAAAAACGATTTTTCTATTAGCAGTAAGTTAATATTTCACGATTCCAAAATCACCACGCTCGCCGCGACAAGACTCTTGGTAAGCGAGAAAATGCACAGAAAGAAAGCGCGGGTGGCGTCGCCACCTTGAAATTCGCGCAGCAAACACCGTGACGGCATAGATTCTGGCGGCGTCTGCTGGGACCTAAGCAGTTTCTAATCCGTAAAAATGAAACACATTAACCTCTGAGGGGGTCATAGTCATAATGTACCAAGTTTCAGGAAATTTCGTTGAGCCAATGGCCCCAAAATACGACGACTGCAGTTTGAAATCCGTGATGTCACGCGTGGATATCTGGTCACAAAATTTAAAAATGGAGGTTTGACCTCTCTTTTCTCCTCTATTAATAAGCTTATGATGGTGAAACTAATGACATTGGAGTTCTCAGAGTACAATTCATCAATCTCACTGATTCATTGATTCACTTTAGTGTCTCTTAAATAACTGAGCAAAGTCCAAGCCCGGCCCCACCCGAGCCCGCCACCTCAATCCCGGGCCCTACCCTAAGCCCGGAGCTTCAGGAACGAGCCCGGCCCGGGCCCGCCGTGAAAACTATTTACCCGGCCCGGCCCACGCGCCGGGCCGGTCGGGGCCCGGGTTTTCGGGCAGGCCCTAGTCCGTGCAATGCACTAATGTGAATAAAAAAGGTTTACAATAGAGGAACATGAGTCATAAATGTGACAGAACAACATACAACACCTACAAGAACAAACCCTTTATACTAGTCAGCGACTTCAGCGTAGAAATTATGGACCTTGGGGCCTAGCTTTGTCGTCTACTCTTTTATGTCACATTACTTCACTTTATGTCACTCAATTTACATTATAAGGTTGAACTCTCGGGTAACGTAAGGTTACTCACCCATACGATACCCAGAGCTTCGCCCACTAGCCATGGTTCACTTCCCTTCGTGGAGACGCGTGTTTTTGTTTTCTTTTGCGTAAGACGCCGCTTAAAATGTTACAAATGTTCCGGAGGCAAGACTGTGGGCCGCTGTCCGATGTCCTCACCACTACGCCGCTGGTGCATGCCTCGTCAGACTGAATAAAACGCCTTGGAGAATTTCCCTAGTGCAAGCAAACGTATCGAAGACGCTAGACGCGTTTTGACAACGTTGACAGAGTGCCGTTGAGCTACCGTCTATTCGCATTGACTGGCACTATTGACACCGGTCAGTTTTTGGCGAATTTTATTGCTTAGGTGGCTTTATCATTTTTTTATTAATTTATTGATTTCTCTTGATAGTGGGGACTTATGTTACAGACAAAACAAAGGCCAATGGTTTCGTAGTCGTCGGATTCCTTCTACCGCATCACTTCTCCTCTTCAACATCTCAGCCCGTCTTTCAGCAACGGAAACACTTGCCCTAAGATCATTAAATCAATATCTTAAAATTTCTCTTGTAAAGATATTGACTCGAAAGCCTCTGAAGAGACGATGCAGAGGAAAGATAGACTGCGGAGAGATCAGTAACGTTGAACATATGCTCTGGCGGTGCCCCTCGTTACGGGGCCTAAGTCGGCTCACAGAACAGGATTGGGACTCTGCCTTACGAAGTTCAGAGTTTTTGCCACAACTACGGGCTGTCCAGAGAGCCCATGATGCGGCGGTGAGGCTAGGCCTCCCCGTCCCCACGTGGGAGCGGCCCGCGGCGTTGCTCTAAGAGTAGCGTTTCTCAGGACCCAATAAAGTCTGTCTGTCTGTAAAGATATTGAAGTAGCAAACTGCACCAGAAATCGTGATTAATATCTGCCTTTTTAGGAAACTCCCTGGAACAAGTTGAACCACGAAGGCTTTCTTTTTCCAGTATATCCAACGTGGTGTATTGAATTCGCAACCTGGCGTTGCATGCGTCTGTATTGATGTGTGTTCCACATTTGTGTTCGTGGCTATGGGTTAACATGAATCCTTTCAATTATAAACATTCTGTTAAAATATTGTAGCGACGCGCTTACGTCGGCACTCTTGCACGTGTCGTTGACTCTTATTAAATATATTTAATTAACCACATGCAACGGACATTGTTCTTCTAAACGCGAGTGAGGTCCGCCTCTTGCTGTAATCCGTGGCTGGGTGCAGGAAAAGAGGAAGAAACGTTCTCTTTCTCGGGAACCAAATAAGACACTTTAATAAGAGATGCAATGCTTTGCTGGAAACTTTATTCATTCATCATCGGCATTGCGTTTTAGACGAATATCAACGGCGCAGTATAGTGGAAAGCCGCATGATTGAGTTGAGAAACTGTGGCGGTAAAACAGGATAAGGATAATATAGCGCTTATAACTGAGTGGCTCCATTTGCAGTTGTTGCAGCTGATGTCCCATCAATGAACCTTCCATAGGCCTACTATTAAGGTCAACTGCACGCAGCTGTCCGATAGTAGAGTACATAGTACTGTAAATCATCCGCTCTTTCTTCTAAACACAGGCTCAGTTGCCGAACACTGCCAGTGTAACGAGAGTCGCATGCAGCCGTCGCACAATGCCGGATGTGGTACTGTAAAAGTTCAATGACTTCTGTGCCAAGACACTTCTACTGAACCCATCGAAACTTCGCACATATCAGGAACGAAGGCGACGCTTCAGCTGGATTCAATGGAGTGGTATGTAGCAAAGCAATCAAATGACCTAACACCTAAGTGCACTAATCATGACTCTAGCCTTACTGGAGGGCACTGGCTTTGGAGTTTCTGTAACAGCTGCCACAGGAACACTACTGGGGCTGCTTTCAATATCTCGTGGTTTTTGCGCTTAAGTGGATGTGTTCGTCTCCTCGCATGTTACTTGTTCGGCCTCCTCGTTCGATGACTGCATTACTTCTCCACACATTTGCATATCGGTAGTCTATAATAGATTCACGTTTCCGACTACCTGGCATACGTCGTCGGGAAATGGGGTGCTCCATATCCGGGCCACCCTTCCGGACGTTGACCGTGACAGGCGTGAGTTTGCGGCACGTACAATGCCACGGAAGCTTTCGTGGGTCATTACTGTACAATTCCTGATATCGGCGAACAAAATGATACCGTTCTCGATTTTCCAAGTTGTTCGAACATGGTCATCGCTTGCCTAAATTGAATTTGAACTGTTGTCAGAAGAGGCTGCCGATCTCTGGTATAGGTTCACGTGAACATGTGAGCCAACTACGCTTGTGAGCCAACTACGCTTGAACATGTGAGCCAACTACGCAGCAGGAAGCACGCTGACGCAGCTTCCGGCTGGCTTGTCATCCCTCCCACTGTAGCTTCCAGCATGCTCGTCTGAACGCAAGAAGAAAGTGCTGGGAATATAAACACGTCCCTGTAACTCCGCTCGTACTTGACGGATTCGAAACATTTTTCCGGGAAAAGACGTGTGATTCAATAGGCACCTAGAGTGCGGTCACCTGATGATTACTTGTCAAAGTATGGTAGCGGCCCTCTATTATTCGTTGATTGTGATCTCATTAATTTGCTTTCGGCACGTTCGAGCGTTAAAATGGATTCCCGGGTAATAGGTGAGCTTGCAGCCATTATGCTGCAAGCTCACGTGTTCACCTTGCGATGATTCTTCTCGTCTTCCCCCTTTGTAGCGTCCTACCTTCAGCAGTGCGTTGGGGCAATTAAAAAGCATAAATAAATAACGAAGTTAATCAATAAATAGGAAGTCTGCGATTGGACTTTACATCGGGGTTCGAGCCAACAGCTGGTCAACGTCGTGTATCAGGAATTGTGGGGTGGTGATAACTGCAATGCCGGAACATCTTCAAATGCCAAGGGCGTTTCTATAGCTTTCAAGATGGGTTTCGGATATTGGATGTACCTCGGTGATGACACACACACGTACGCACGCACGCAACACGAATAGAGAAAGACCCGTGAAAATCGGGGTTGCAAAGAGGGTGCAGTGAATGAGAGAGAAGAAGAGAGGAACAGATAGAAACGAGAAGAACAACACCTACACAGTTGAAAAAAAGAAAGATAAAATATTGCACCCATATCACTCTGTGAAGGAGGATGACCAACTGAGCTGATGGGCGAACCATCGTCTCTGCTTTTGTCGGCGTTATTCAAAGATCACAGCATATCCACGGAGTGAATGATGATGAGTGGGCGAAGCTGCGGAGGTTCATCGGTAAACCGTGAATCTTCCGTGAATTCTGCCCAGTACATCATCACCGACGTGAGATCGGGCGCGTTTATACTAAAGGTTCGATGAGAGTTATGACGACTTGGAGCTCACTTTAATTTTACATGTACGCTGTGAATTTTCATTGTTTAGAAAACCATTGCTTTAGAAAACATCTGGCGTTCTTTCGTTTTGCTTTTAGAAAACATCTGGCGTCTTTCGTTGGTTTATTTCATCAATCAACGGCGTTTTGAACAAAATTTTTATTGTTTAATCACGCACAGGAGAAATCTCACCAGGCACTACCTTGGAGGTAAACAATGGCTGCTAATGGGAATGAGAGACAGAAGAAGTCGGCTTTTAGCTAACACTTACACTTCTACTTCTACTAACGTTTCCTACTGGAACATGCCAATGGCTGCTAATGGGGAAAGAGAGACAGAAGAATTCGGCTTTTAGTTAACGCGCACGCTGCGAATTTTTTATTGTTCAACAACGCACAGGAGAAATCTCCCACCGGCACCACCTTGGAGGTCAAGATCTGGTACTAGCGTTAAGACTGGTTACGCACTAGGACAGGGACGAACGGGTGCCGCTTTAAGGAGCTTCGCCCCTAAAATATGCTGCTGCTCAGAGGTTCTGGCATAGAGAGTTTTAGTGTCGGGGCCTCGACGGTGCTTGCGTACGCGAGGCCTTGCGTTCGTTTTTACTCTTTTTGGGAGCGGCAGCCGAACAGCAGAAAGAGGCAGGTGCACAAAAGAACGCAAGAACGCGGGCACCCAACGGCTAGGGCACTAAAGCTCTCCAATGAGGGGTCGACCTACACTTCCTATGCACTATCATGCCGACGCCGCTCATAGACATAACCCGCGCGAAAACCTTACCGCTTCACTTGTATTCTGCACAGCCTCCGGGATCAGCCCACAATTGACCGTAACGGACTCTCCCCTCCCCCCCTCCCCCTCCACAAAATGTTCTGTCCTCAGATAGGTATTATACTCCAAATAGGTGCCTACTTTAGGTCGTGAAGGTCTTCAGCAAGTGCTTCCCCGACCACGCCGAAAACATTTTCGCCACGGGCATGCCCTCGATATACCCACTACTCAAAACGCACAAAGTCGGTCGAACTCGCAATGCTTGAGTCAAAACAATAAAGAAATTCGGTATAGGCCACTAATCTTTTACTGCTTCGAATGACACCGTCTCCCAGAATCAGAGGGATCTGCGTACTTGTTGTTGTTGTTATTATTATTATTATTATTATTATTATTATTATTATTATTATTATTATTATTATTATTATTATTATTATTATTATTATTATTATTATGCTGAGAGGGCACACAAGTTCCATAAAGAGCGAAGGACGGGGGGTTCCTAGTATTAGGTTTCCAAAAATTGCATCTCATCATGATTTAAACGCTGAAACGCTTGGCCTGAAATAACAAAAATCAGTAGCGAAAAGCTTATGTGACAAAGATACCAAAGAAGCCACCTGCACCGTAAATATTGATTGACGTCTGCCTTTTAAAGAAATTCCCGCGAACAGGCTTAACCACGCTTGGGTTGCTGTTTTTTGTTAATTTTGTTTATATCGAGCGCGCTGCATGCACGGAACGCACGACTTGGTATTGTTGTATACGACTGCGCTGATGTGCGTGCCCCTGTTATGTGTATACTGTTGGGTTCAGAAGAATTCTTTCAATCTGTAAACATTGTATTTATGTAAGATAGTGGACGACGCACTTGCTTCTGCCTTTCTATATTTTGTCGGTGATTGTGCGAATATATCTATAGTCGGTGACAGCCCAAGAATAAATATATGCTCCGTCCACGAGGCCGCATTGCTCCTATTTTGCATGCCTCCGCGCTACAAAGGAAGTAGTTCCTAAACAATGGCAATAATTTTCACGCATATAAACATAATTTTGCAATACTGGATTGATATTGAAATAAAGGAAGCAAATCCAGATTTTAAAAAATGGTGAAGGCGCGGAGTTCAGCGTCAACAATATATCTGTTGTTTAAATTGCACCTCCCGCCACGGTCGTTGTGAAGATTCTGTCTTCGGTTGCTGTAAGAGAAATAGGACAAGGATATACGTTTGTAAATAAAAGCAGTTTATTTCTCAACGTTGCTATCGGAGATTATCAAGGCAGAATTTACGAGGCTTCGGTGCGCTTTTATAGCGTCCTCCGAGCAGAGAGAGAGAGAAAAGATGAAACAATTTAAGAAATATAAAATTGAAAAAAAAGTAAAAAAATGAGTAGCCAAAAGACCAAGCATACACTCGGACATACAAACAACACGTGCATTGTCGAGCGAAGAAAAGGAAAACATATAAATGTATATATAGATAATGCCGGTGGACTCAATCAGTAAGTACATTCCTTTCGTCCATTGTCGAGCCCCAATGCTCCGGCTCCCCCCTCTACAGTTGTTAGTGGCGCATAGTGGGGCGGGGTGAGGCTTCACAAGAGATAAGCTTCACGAGAGTGTTCTGTAGTTTAATATAAAGAAATTATCACTGCGTAATACACGCACACAATACACTCGAAATGCAAAAAAAAACGCAGTTAGACAAAAGCAAGAATTACAAATATGATATCCAGAAGTATGATGCGCTTTCATTAAAAACAAAAGTTTTTCGTTTCACTCAATAATTGTTTTAGTGGTGTCACTTCAGTTAAGATCACGATCCATGCAATCGAATGTTCCTGTGTCACAGCTATATTATGTAGCGCGCATCATTCCGCGGTTTGTAGACAACAACTACCTTGGACGGCGTTTTTAATGCAAGGCGTTCGTGCATCGTGCGTGAGACTTACGCGACGGGCACCTCAACCTAGCACATCATTGTGGGCTGGTGGAACTGAATTCCGTTAAGACGACGCAACTGCGCCAATAGGCACACGTGACATTATCACACATGCACCGGATGACCATAATTATCTCTAATAATCCACATTCTACTGCATATTCTCCACACCTGGTTTGGTTACTATCGCATTGTGCTGCGCTAACGGATTATCAGGGGCGTAGCCAGAGGGGGTGTTGGGAGGGTTCAACACCCGCCCCCCCCCCACCATCCCTAAAATTTTCAATCTTGCTTGCGTATATATACAGGCACATATACAAACGCACGCACGAACATACATAAAGTATGGTTGGACCCCCCCCCCAAAAAAAAAAAAAAAAAAAATTCCTGGCTACGCCCCAGCGGGTTATGTTCGTCGCTTTCTTTCTCACGCTTCGTCCACACGTACGTCACTCATGTAGGCGCAGAAGAGCACGGCGCATATCACAATATATCACCAAGACTCCCGCGTTGCGAGCTCCAAGTAACACACACAAACGTACATGTGGCAACGCTAATGCCGTGGCTTTTGCAGGCAGTAAATCGTACACATACGCGCACATTTCGACTTCACCTTCACCTCACTGCACACGAATGAACGCGACGACAATCGCCGACGTGGTGACCCTCAGATGTTGCTTCGTGTATCCGAGCGATGGAGGGAACACACGTCGTGTTGCGACTTCGCGCTGCCGAAACGACAGGACGCGATAAAGCGTTGTAAAATACTCCGAGCTGCTGCCGCTTCGGTGCACTTCAAACGCGGACAGTCACAAGCATCTACTGCATCGAATGACAACCGGCAAGGATGATGCTGGGTACGTGCGGATAACAGTAGGAAAGAGCGTCCTCTCGAAGAAACAAACACCGCAGGAAATTCGAATTGTCGGATCTCGGTCTCGGCGCAGCTGTACCTCGCCTCTTGTCGCGAACGGCGCAATGTTGCATTTTTCATTGGTTCGTCTTAACCGTTACGTCATGGTAAAGAGCGGCTGTAGTTGAACGCGCATAACACAAATGGACAGTGGTTCAGTTTACTTTTAAATGCGAATGCATTTCTTAGTCGGGGCATGTCAGGCGTCTGTCGGTGTCCGCGCGCAGGCAGGTGTTATCTCTCCGCTCTCACTCCCACTCCCATAGCAACAGCTGCGGGCGCGCGCGCTTATCCTCGCCCCTAGCAACCGGAGCAGGTGGTGCGGGCGGAGTAGCTGAGAGTGAGTGGAGAGGAGCGCGCCCTGGCGTGTGACGGCGCTCGCATCGCGGGAGCTCGGCGGAGCTCCCGCGTACGTGTATGGGAACCTCATATCGCATTCCGTTGCCACCTCGCCCGTTCGAGACACGTCTCCGTACAAAGACTTGTACACCCTTGCCTACACCGAAGACGGAGTCTTTGTGGTGACCGTGTACCTCGCGCCCAACCTCGCTCGTGACGCCGTTGCTGCGCAACTGGACGCGGCTATGGAAAGTGTGTGTGTGCGCTCCAAAGTGTCTGACCCCGTCGTCTTGGTTGGTGACTTTAACGTGGACGCGAGAAAAAAGAGCGTCGAGTGGCTGGTGGAATACATGCTGACAAAGTACTCTATGCAGTGTGCGTCCGCCGAGTCCGACAAGCGTCCGACTACCATTCACGGAAGTTGCATTGATCTCGCCTTTACCCGAAACTGTGACGTGCGCATGCTTCTCAAAGACCCTTTGACTGTACACTTTAGCGACCACAAGGCTGAGATTATGGCCGTCAGGTACAATGACAACACAAACAGGTGCTGATGAATGTGCAAATAAATGGTTACGGTACAAATCCTCATCTCGTCAATAATTTACGCCATTAAAATTACTACGCCGTGTACTCTAGGCGCAAGAAATGCGTTCGCATTTCCTCACGATTCCCTTCGGGGAGGTGGGGGCATTTTTTTTTATTCTTCGCTTGTCACTCATTATAATTCGCGACTAGCAGCGGATATCGTGATTCTCACTGCCCCTGACGTCAGCATGTTGGTGTAATTCATAGCTCTGTGGAAGAAAAAAAGGAAGACATTGTGAATTTGGGGGAACCTACTCAGACAATTCGTTAAAGAACGCCATGTTCTGCAGGAAATGTTTTTCATTCGTCATCTATATCGCGTTTCAGGCAAATTCCGGCGTTGTAGTTACCGGGAAGCCGCATAACTGAGTTGAGAAAATATGCTGGTCGAGCAGGATGAGGATTAAGTATGACTTACAAACTAAATGGCTCCAACTGCAACAACGCGGAATGTCCGCCGTTTTTCGGTATTAAACCAATTGTTGAGGTCAGCTGCATATGGCCCTTCGAAACTGGAGTACTTAGTACTGATTCGCCTCTTCTTCTGAACACGAAAGCCGTAAATGCCTCGTCAAGCGCGAAAATTGGCCAGCGTTCCGCGACGGCGGTGTCAACAGGAGTTGTACCACACCTATTGACGTCATCATGACGTCGGAGGTGGCCAAAATTTATGGCGGCATTATGACATCATGACGATGTCACCATGCGCAAAACCGTGCGGTGGGAGGTAAAGTAAGCCTCCCATTCAGACTAGTGCCCCTAAAGACCTGTGTAATACGAATTTCAGGGTTGCATTGACTGCAATGTCCACGCACCTTGGAATGCCCAGAGTATTTATATCTCGTGCAAGATAGGCTCCGGATCGGCGATGTGTCTGAGGGATGACACAAGCAAGCACGTAAGCTCACAACACGGTTGACGTCAGCGCAGCGTTTAACACCGATGAACATGAGCATACGTGTCACAAATGTTGAGCAGTCAGCCCTGACCCGATGCTCTTACCACTACGCCGCTTCCGAATGCGTCATCAAACTGAGTAAAACGCCTTCAAGGATGTCCCACGTGGAAGCAAGCGTGCTCCAGAAGCTCGGTGCGTTTTCAAAAAGCGCCAACGGATTGTCGTCTAGTCGGCGTGGCGCTGTTCGCGGTTACACTATACAACTGAGACGACCGAACTTTGGATGCGACTTTCTGCTTAGCCGATTTCACTCTGATCGTTTGCTCTAATATAACTACAGTCAATACCTTAAAATTTGTGTTCTAAAGAAAGAGAGAGAGAGAGAGAGAGAAAGGAAAGGAAGGACTGGAGCTGAACGAGATATTAGCGTCCAGTTTGCTACCTTGCAATGCTGTGGGGAAATTGGGGTCGCAAAGAGTGTGTAAGAAGAGCAAGAGAGAGCGCGAAAAAAGAAAAGACACAGACGCACAGGTAGAAAAGAAAAGTCAGAAAGAACTTACAGGAAGGGTGTTCTAAGTACAGTCGTTCAGAAAGGCCTGTGGATTACAAGAAGTCAGAAGCGCTTCCATGGTCTTCTTCGGCGATGTTAAGTACTATCGATGGCTTATAGAATTTTCACTTCCGACAAACATATCGGTCCTCCAACCATTCGAGCCCGTTGGAAAGGATAGTCGTTCTGCTTTGGACAATCGCATAATGTAATTCCAATTATTTCACAATTTCCACAGCGATGGCAAGCTTCGCAGGCGTACAGAAACATGGAATTTATGTAGGTAAAGCTATCCAATAGATCATTTTCACAATTGTAAAGCTAGATTTCCTGCGATGCAGTGCGGCCAACTAATGGCGGCTAGTCACTTCTGCCTTCAACGTGTTCCCGCGCAGTTTGCTTGCGCTATTACGCGGAAAACGTAGCCACTGGCACGACCCCTCGAATAAAAAAGAAGCGGTCGTGCCACAGGTTTCTGGATATAAACACGCATAATACACAAGCCCTAGCACGATCTTGTCTCCACTCTAAGCGCATAATATTTTGCCATTAGTTGGGCGAATGTGCAGCGCAGAGGAGCGCACTTGCGGACCATGAAAAGGGTCTATAGCCACCTACACCGGAAATGGTGCTGATGTCCGCCTTCAGAGATAATTCTCATATATAAGCTTAACCACGCAAAGCATCACATTATGTTGTTTCTTATGTTTTTCTTGTATGGAGACTGCTCTAGCGGATGGACGGCACGCTGCAGTTGTATGCGTCTTTACTGATGTGCGTGCCATTGTGTTATGCCCGCCTACGGGTTAATACATTTTCTTTCAATTCCCCTTGCGTCGCCCGAAGGGAAGCTTCCGAAGTAGTTTAAAATAGAGTTTTTTTACTCACTCACTCACTCACTCACTCACTCACTCACTCACTCACTCACTCACTCGCTCACTCACTCACTCACTCACTCACTCACTCACTCACTCACTCACTCACTCACTCACTCACTCACTCACTCACTCACTCACTCACTCACTCACTCACGTCAGCACTTCTATACGTTGGCGATGACCCTTACGAGTTTGTCTAATTACCCACCTGGACCGGACATTGTCATTCTCCATTCGGCGTCCTCCTCTACCTGGAATCCCGAGCTCTGTGAAAAAAAGGAAGAAATATTTACTTTCTGGGGAACCTAATAAGACACATTGCTAAAAGACGCAATGTTTTGCCGGGAATGTTATTCATTCGCAGTCGCTATCGCGTTTAAGACAAAATATAAACGGCCCGCTTCACGGCAAGCCAATTATAGAGTTGAGAAACAATGGCGGTATAAGGTAATAAGGATTAAGTATAGCAATTCTATCTAATTGGCTCTTCACTTCACTTTATTTCCTTAAATACCTCCATCGAGGGATATTACATAAGGGGTGTTGTTGTTTAACAAAAAACTATACAAGGGTGTTTTTAATAGCTTGAAAAAACATAGATGGGTTAGTGATGGCAGAGATGTCGTGAGGAAGACCGTTCCAGTCTTTTGCTGCTCGTATGAAAAAGGAGGCTTGGAATGTGATGGTCCGGGTACGTGGCAGTGCGACTTGAAGAGGGTGACGAGTGCGATGAGATACGTGTGAAGGGGGTGTGACGTACGGTGGATGATTCAGTGAGCTGAAATAAAACATATGAAAAAGAGAGAGGGCGGCAACTTGTCGGCGGAAGGCAAGCGTTTGCAAACCCGATTCCGCCTTCAAGGATGAGATACTGATGTCATATGAATATGCAGAATGAATGAACCTGGTAGCCCGATTTTGAAGCGATTCGAGGTCATTTATGATATATGTTTGATGGGGGCTCCAGATGGAAGATGCATATTCAAGCTTCGATCTGACAAATGATTTATATGCCAGCATTTTGACATGTGGCGGAGTATCACGTAAGTGTCGCCTAAGAAATCCTAATGATTTATTAGCAGCCGAAATGATGTTAGTAGTGTGATGACGCCAGGAAAAGTCGTGGGACAATGTGACGCCGAGGTATTTGAATGATTGAACTGATTCCAGTGGAGTATTAGCGATTGAATAGGTGAACATGAAAGGGTTATGGCGGCGAGAAAAGGAAACGAGCTTGCATTTGTTAGGATTAAGGTTCATTAGCCAACGATTACACCATGTTTGTATTTTGTTAAGGTCATGCTGAATAAATGCTTGGTCATGAATGTTGGTTACTGAACGGTAAATTACACAGTCATCGGCAAACATACGAAAGTTACATGATACTTGCATTGGTAGATCATTAATATATATTAAGAAAAGAAGAGGACCTAAGACAGACCCTTGCGGGACACCTGACGTTACAGGTAGTCGGTTAGAAGGGTGATTATTAACAAACACGAATTGAGAGCGATTAGTCAGGAATGATGTTATCCATGCAAGTACGTTAGGATCTAAGTTTAACAGAGATAATTTTAGAATTAGGCGTTTGTGAGGGACAGTATCAAAAGCTTTAGCAAAATCCAGGAAAAGGGCGTCAGTCTGAATGTTACAGTCAAGGTTAGAATGCAGGTCATGAAGAAAAATGGCCAGCTGCGTTTCGCAAGAATAACCTTTGCGGAAACCATGTTGGCAAGGGTGAAAAAAGTGCATTGAGTCCAAGAAGTTGATGATATGGGAATATATGACATGTTCCATGGTTTTGTAGAGGACACTAGTTAATGATATGGGACGGTAATTGAGTGGCGAGTCTCTGTTACCTGATTTGAAGACTGGAACGACCTTGCCCACTTTCCACTCTGGTGGCAGGATGCTTGTTAATAATGACTGCGAAAATAACAATGTTAGGTACGCGGCACACACATCTTTAATATTTATTAGGCGTTTTGAGTTAATATCATCCACGCCTGCAGAAGATGAAAGCTTAATATTTTCTATGATCGAAATGATTCCGTCCGTACAAAATGTAATTGGGGACATAAACACGGTAGTGCAAGGAGGTGAAGATAAGTCAGGAATTGAACTCTCATTAGTAAAAACAGAGAGAAAGGCTTCGTTAAAAATATTCGCACATTCACTGTTGCTGACTGCATCGCCATGCGCATTTATTACACTAATGGTGCGCATCTCCTGAGGTTTCATAATCTGCCAAAACTTACGAGGGCTGGTTGCAAGCATTTTAGGTAGCTTATCGTGAAAGAACGAATGTTTGGCGTTACGAATAGCCCTAAGATAATTATCTTCAGCGGCATAATATTTTTCCCATGCTGCCAGGAGTTGAGATTGTTTCGCTGATCGAAAAAGACGTTTCTTCTTATTGTTTAGCTTTATAAGTGTATTGGTAAACCATGGTTTATTGCGGTTTGCGGTGAACGTGATTTTCGGAATAAACTCCTCGACAAGAGTGGCTAATTTATCTTTAAATATATTCCAGTTTTCATTAATAGGGCGTGTGCGGCTTACTCTCTCGAATTGAGGAAGGAAATTGGCTAATTCGTTATTAATTGCGCTGTAATTGCCTTTGTCGTAAAGACGGATTGTCTTAGTGACTAAGTCTCGTCTCACAGGTCGAAACGAAAAAGTTGCGTGGATTACCTTATGATCACTGATCGCGCGCAGATATGTTATTGATGATAAGCTCTCGGGATAACTAGCTAGTATTAGATCTAAAATACTGGAGTTACTCTCCGTAACGCGCGTCGGTTGTGATACAAGTTGAGTTAGGTTGCAATTAAGGCAGAGGTCTACAAAGTCTCTGGCGGGCTCACTGCCCACAGCTGACGGGACGCTACTATTCCAGTCTATTTGAGGAAAATTGAAGTCGCCAAAAAGAAGTATCTGTGCTCGTGAGTATTGTTTGCTAATGTCACTCAAGTTATTGTTAAGTTTATATGTGAAATCTGGGATACTATTAGGAGGCCTATAGCAAACGCCTATAAGGATGGTGTGAGGGCAAGCACGGCAAACGATCCACACAATTTCAAGCTCGGAAGATTCGGTCCTGGCCACCGACCACGATAATTGTTGGTGCACGGCGATCAGAACACCGCCTCCCCGCGTGCCCGCGCGGTCCTTCCGATAAAGGTGAAAACCGGGTAAGCAATCTAGTACTTCTGCGTCGGTTATATCCTTTGTTAGCCATGACTCAGTTATCACCATTACATTACTGTTGGACGATAAAACAAGCTCAGAAAAAGCGTCGCGCTTAGGAAAAAAAACTACGTGCGTTGGCAAAGACTACAGAAAGTGACAGGTTAGATTGAGGCGTGGCGGTGTGCCGGGTGGATTTACGTCGAAGTAATCGCTGTGATGCTTCCCTGACAGTTTGTGATTGCTCGTCGTAGACGTAGCGCTTGTGACCCATTAGCAGTGTTTTGTAGTTTATAGAGAAAGGCAGCGATTTGGCTATAGCGAAGGCAATCAGATGCCGGCGGATGTTTTGGACAGGACGAGAAAAGTCTTCACCAACGCTGAAAGTGGTTCCCTTAAATTTCCGTCCGTTAGAAAGAATCACTTCTTTTGTTTTATGGAAGGTGAATTTAGCTATTATGGGACGATGACGGTTAACATCCCTGATGCGACCCAGACGATGAGCGCGCTCAATTTCTTTTGGTTCAATAGATATACCCAGATGGTCACGGCAGTGCTTGATGACAAGCTGTTCAACATGGGCAAACGCCTCTGACCCTGTTGATTCAGGAAGCCCACAAAAAATGAGATTATTGCGCCGAGAATGATTTTCAGCATCATCCACGCGCGCTTCAAGTTTGTCCAATACGTCAGTCACGTGAGCGGTGCCTATTCTCAGCGCTTCCACGTCAGAACGCAAGGAAAGAATATTTTGGTAGTGCCCTTCTAGATCAGTCATGCGTCTAGTGAGATCTGCGATTGATTTATCTGTAGATAACAGATGAGATGAGCTCCAATCGCAGTCGCCGTGCCGTGTCCGTGTTGTCGGCCTAGATCGACAAATTGTGCTCTCAGAACTCTAATGTCGTTAATTTCGCCATCATAGGTTTATTAACAGAAGAGAAAATCAAGTTCATAATTTTATTTTAAAATTTCACGCCGAAATCTCCACGCGTGGCGTCACGCATTTCACAGTGTATTTATCGTATTTTGGTGCCATTGGCTGAAGAAATTACCCCAAACTTGGTATGTTAAGTATATGGCCCCCTCAAAGCTCAATTCACTTCATTTTTACCGATGAGGAGCTACGTAGTCCCTAGTAGGTGCCATCAACACATGTGACGGCACGGCCAATGGTGCGGAAGGTTCAAGTGGCGTCGCCACCCACAGTTTGTTTTTGCGCCTTTTCTCGCTTACTAAGCGTCTTCTCGCAGCAAGCGTGGTGTTCTTGGTATTGTGAAAGTGTACTTTACTAATATGAGAAAACGCGTTTTGCTCTTTGTGTCCCTTTAACGTCAGCGGCACACAGCACTGTCACAGTAGAATATACGGTGCTAAAAATCATTCACTTGTTCTAAGCCCAGGCTTAGCTGCTGGGTGCTCAGCAGCTAAGGCCTGCTCAACACTAAAAGTATAAGGACAGCTGCGTACAACTCTTGCGCAGTAGCAGAGTGCGTTGCACAGTGTAAGAGGCTGGGCGTGTAAGCACGGCCACTCGAGATAAGACAAGAAACCACAAACGCCGACTAACAACTGGAAAGGTACACGGGGATGGAGAAGAAAGTAGTCAGGAAAGCTTCTGTGCGCATGTCAGGCAAGAAACCATACCTATCAGTCCAGCGCACGTTGAGGTCTACATGAGAGATAATTGTTCATGCATCTCATTGCTCCTTTATGCCAGTTAATCGATGGATGGCCAACGTGTGCGCTACCACAGTAATTGGTATGCCATGCCTCAATCATCAGACGCGTTTCTTCAATCCTGTGTCTGCACAAAACTGCGCATTCACCGAATTTCGACGTGCACTTACAATCTCGAAAATGTAAAGATAGTTGAGAGGGTGAGCCTCCGGTTAGCGAACTCTTATGTTCCGCTAATCTCTTAACACAGGGGACCGCCTGTGGTGCGTAAGAGAGGTTGTAGCTATAAGGAACCATACACACCACTTCCGTATGGCAATCAGTGAATTGGCTGGTTTTGTGAAACAAATGTCTGTCCGCTTCTTGTATATTACACGCTTATTCTTTCTCTGCAC
The DNA here is from genome assembly GCF_013339695.2 of Rhipicephalus sanguineus. Classification (NCBI taxonomy): domain Eukaryota; kingdom Metazoa; phylum Arthropoda; class Arachnida; order Ixodida; family Ixodidae; genus Rhipicephalus; species Rhipicephalus sanguineus. The sequence goes on along the minus strand of NC_051185.1, from coordinate 98,280,765 downwards.
AGTGGCGCATATCTTACCTAACTTATTGGTGGCTGTAAAACTGACATCAACGCTGTGTCTACCCCCCACTTTCTTCAGCTTGTGAGATATGCGATGAATGTAAGGAACGCCTACGACACGTTTGTTACTGTTGCTTCCTGCAGCCATGGTCGGACTGAAGACAACGGACATCTTTAACCGTTCAGCGACAGTGGCCACTGCAACACGAGGATAACCTACATCTGAGCGACGCATAACCTGTGCGTCAAAGCTGGCACTAATTTTACGCTCACACGATTTGGTGAGAGAAGACTTAAGGCATGACATGGCAATACCGTTTTCGAGTGCCTTAGAAAGCTTCCACGAGAAGTTTAACAGCGGTTTCGACGATCTAGGACAATACTACAAGCGTACGTATTTGTTCTGAAACGCTAAGGAACTGTCTAGAAATTGTATTTCTTAATTAGAAGGCAATTTTCGCAGCAGAGCTGTTAAGGTTGGCGTTGGGCGTGTGTCGTAGACAGAACTTTATCATCATCGTGAACCGGCACGCGCCACCTTCTTCCTCCTCTTCATCGCCCTCCTTTTCTGCCTCTTCTGCTTCGCTACCGGAAGACGTGTGGCGATTTGTCTGGTGAGGGATGCAATGTTAGATGGGTGAGAGAAAGTGTACAGAGCGTGTGAAAGAAATAGAAAGAAAGAAAGAAAGAAAGAAAGGAAGAAAGAAAGAAAGAAAGAAAGAAGGAAAGGAAGAAAGAAAGGAAGAAAGAAAGAAAGAAAAATATATTGAAACCGAAGGAGAGAACTTGTTGGCAAAAAAAAAACGAATTCTTTTGCCGAGGCAAGATTCAAGATCGCGTACCCGCAATCCGAATGCGAGCGTCTTATCACTCGGCTATCCAGGCACGCTGGCAGAGTAGAGCATAGCCTTGTTTATTATAGTACAGCAAGGTGGTGGGAAAGGGAGGTGAGGGTGAGGAGCAGAGATGTGAGCGTTTCAGGAGGGAAAGCAGGATGGGAGAAGGAGTACAGAGATAGATAGATAGATAGATAGATAGATAGATAGATAGATAGATAGATAGATAGATAGATAGATAGATAGATAGATAGATAGATAGATAGATAGATAGATAGATAGATAGATAGATAGATAGATAGATAGATAGATAGATAGATAGATAGATAGATTTATCGAGGCTTTTTTTGGGGGATCGAATGCTCATCAGAGAATTCTCACTAATATTCATATTAAAATGTTCTATTTACAGCCCATTCCAACTTCGAGATGATCCTATTAACAGTTAAGTCATGCTTGCTTAGCCTAAACTTCAAGTGCAGTGCTACTTTCTTTTTATATCCGGAAATATGAGAGCGGGGAAGTTACGTCGGCGTTGGAGGCAATGGTTTCTCAATATCACCAGCACCGCAAATCGCCACCTGCTCCAGGGAAGATAATTGATGCCCATCTTTTCCGGAAATTCTCATATATAGGCTTAACGAGGCATGGCATCGAGTTCTCTTGTTTATTTTGTTTTCTTTATAGCAAGCATGTTGTATTGAACGAGCGACACGTGGTAGTATTGTATGTGTCCGTAGTAATGTGTGTGACCCAGCGGTACGCGTGCCAACGGGTTAACAAATTTTAGTTCGATGTATAAACATTCTAGCTCACTACGAATGCGACGCGTTTGCGTCTGTATTCGCGTACGTTGTCGGCGAATTAGCCACCTGCAGCGGACGTTACGACTCTCAATGAAAATGAAGTCTACCGCTTGCGGTAATCTGTAGCTCTGTGCGTCAAAAAAGAAACAAGTATGTGCTGCGAGTGGGACCCAATAAGACACTCTGTTAAAGGAGGCAATGCTTTGACAGAATAGTTGGTCATCCAGCATCGTAGACAGACGCGTTTTACAGAAATATCAGGGGCGCAGTTAGCGGGATGCCGCCTGGTTCAATTGAGACACTATATGGCGGTAGAACAGGATAAATGTCATCTATTAGGTTTGCTATTGTGGCTCCATTGAGCAGTTCGCCGTGCGTGCTCGTACCACGATAAGAAATCTTGGATAGACGTATTGTTAAGGAAAGATCAACACAGCTCTCCCATAGTAAGGTACACGGTACTTGAATTCATTCAGGCATTGTACTAACGCAGGCTTACCCCCGTATTCAGAAACGCTCCTTTACTTGAACTTGACTTGCCACCGCCTTCAACGCGTTTCGAACGCGCTGCATTTAGGCGGTGCCAAGACAGCACAAATGCGTTTTAAGCGCGCTGCCCAAGGCGGTGGCAAGTCAAGTTCAAGTCGAGGAGCGGTTTTGAATACGGCGGTTAGTTGCTGAGTGCTCAGAAGTGTTTAGTAAGTACTGAGCACTGTAAGTATACGCACAGCTGGATAGCATTCTACCAACACGTGCATTTTGCTTCAGGTACGGGAAAGCACAGGAGGCGCCATTTCGCCAAAGTCAGTTGTGGGAAGTCTCCCTCCCGATACCACGGGGCCCTTCCTTCGACGAAGTGGCGTGCGAGCGAGAATTGCCGACGTTTGTGACAGTGACGTATGTCAGATTGGTTGTTGTGCCATTCCATTCTGCTTCCGTGTTTTGCTCAAGGGGCCTTACCTAAAAAAAAAGAAACGCTTTGAAGCGTGTCCCGCGTACAAGTAAGCGCATCCAAGGCGCTTGGCGCGTTTTCATTGCGGCGATAGAGTGTTCGTGTTACTGTTACGCTCTTTCCTTTAACACATCGTAATTTATGCTAGCCAATTTACGATGGAATTTTTCAGGCGAAGCTTCTAGTGACTGACTCGGTGAGCTGGGGACTGAGCTGGTGGTGTTCTGAAAAGCCTCCTCACACACAAAAAACTCTGCTCACCCACAGATGGCGCTAGCGCACCAAAGAAAAATTAAATACAACAAAATAAATTTTCTTTTCGGGGTTAGGGTGGGAACCCGGGTCCCGGCGGTCTCAAAACGAGCACGTTGAATACTGGACCACGCTCCCTTGCTCGTCCATTGTGAACTAAACTGAAGCATACGATTCCGTTCTACTGACGGCGCAAAAAACAATTAATGCAGCTTCGCACTACTGGTGCCAAGCCTGAAGGAAGTGCGGTACTGAGCGGCCTTCTTTGTTACCTCTATTTTTTTTTTTTTTTTTACAGCGGAAGCTGTTATGAGATCACAACAACGACCGTTTTTGGCGTCGTAGTTGTCCGCCGCCGCCGCTGCCGGTGTCCCTAACCGCAATCGCGCGAAATAAGACAATAAATTAAATAAGAAAAAAATGTCCAGCATGCAACGGGGTTCAAACCTGAGCGCTCTGCGTAGGAGACCAGTATTCTACCACAGAGCCACGCCGGTGCTTGAAATTCCTCTGCAAAAAGACTCTACACAGGCTTCATGCCGGGAAGGAACCACATCAACCTATGTAATATAGCGTGTTAGAAGAGTAAAATAACAACCAGGCGTCACACAGCGCGAATTCTGTAACCAGGCATCACACAATGCGAATTAAGCAACGAGTGGGTTGTCGATTGCTTCCAACCCATCACAAAGGGCTCTGCCATAATTCTTCGTTGTCATCAGGCTCGGAATCTACAAAGTGCAAATAGTTCATTAAAGGTGTTTAACGGGTACCACGGTTCTCCTCAGAATGACGACAACTGGCATAGCGGCTGCTTGCCTACTTCAAAATAAAAATATGCGGATTTATAGCGTAGGAAGTTCCTCGCATGTGTACTTTTATTGGTTGCCAAGGAAACCCATATGGCCCCCAAGGTTCATTTCCTCAGGGTCTCAATAAAGTTCTTTCCCTCGCTTTTTCACGTTGACGTATGTCATATGATGTGGTGGGAGAGTGAAATAACCACCTGGCGTCACAGAATGCGAATTCCGTAACAAGTGGGTCGTTTAAAGCTTCCAACACATTGCGAAGCGCTCAGCCATACTTCGTCATCGTCATCAGCTGTCGCATCAACCAAGTGCCCATAATGCCTTAACAGATGTTGAGCTGGTACCTCGCTTCTCCGCAAAATGAATAGTGGCGTAGTGGGTGATTCCCAACTTCACAAAAATTATGATTGATGGCGTAGTGGGTACCTTGCAAATATACCTGCATTAGTAGCCCCAAGAGAGCTTACAACTGGCTCTAGAAATGCCGCTCTTCCAGCTTTCGCTGTGACTGTGCTGCGCTTTCCACGCAGGCCTGGCGTTTTCCTTCCTTCTTTCTTTCTTTCTTTCTTCCTTTCTTTCTTTCTTTCTTTCTTTCTTTCTTTCTTTCTTTCTTTCTTTCTCTCTTTCTTTCTTTCTTTCTTTCTTTCTTTCTTTCTTTCTTTCTTTCCTTCTTCCTTTCTTTCTTTCTTTCTTTCTTTCTTTCTTTCTTTTGCATTGCGCAATGCTGCCTACTAACGTAAGCGCTCAGTTTTCTTTTTCTAATTTTTTTTCTGTCATCGCTTTGCTTTCTGAATTGTCTTTGTTGTCTCTTTCCATTTCTATTTCTTTCTTTTACCCTCTCCGTATTTCTTTCTCTTTCTCGTCCTTTCTGTCTTTCTTTCTCTCCTTCTCTTTCTATTTCTTTCTTCTCTTCACTTGATTAACTCTCTTTCTGTCTTTGCTCCCCTTTGTTTCTCTCTGTTTCTTTCTTTCCTTTTTTCTTTTCTTCTTTCTTTCTTTCTTTCTTTCATTCGTTCTTTCTTTCTATCTATCTGTACTCATTTTCTCGCCCATAGGAGTTATTGGACTCGCGCCGGAAATATCGGCGCACGTGTTCTGGGAGCGAAACTCAAGATGACGACGAAGAGGAGGAAGAGGACGGAGAGGGCACGTGCTGGTGAATGATGATGATAGTTTTTTGTCCACGGTTAACGGCGCAACGCCATGCTACACAGCTCCGCTCTAAAGCAATTTGGAAGGAGTGCACTCGCTGTGGGTTATAGTGAACTAGAACATTAAGTTGGTTCTAGTTCACTATACTGTGGGTGCTTCACTGAAATATTTCGTAATGGCGGGCTAAAAGTGATCTGCAGGACAACGCGTAAGGCCGATACCAAGAATCGTACATTTCAAGAAAATTCCGACTTCGAGAAAATTGAATTCGTAAACCGCGTTTCCGTGATCGCGTGATGGTCTGTTGGTTAGGCAGTTCTAAAGGCTGACGAACGCTGGAAAGAAAATGAAAGGCGCCGCGCCGATTCCGCCCAAACCAGCGTTCGTGGGACGGCCGCTAGCAAGAAAGAGAGAGAAAAGGAAAGAAAGGCAGTACGTCACGTGCGCCCACGTCAAGCTTCGCTTGTCCCCATTTCACCGATTGGAGAAGAGCTCCTGAATGTCTTGCTTAGCAGATTTTAGGAACTGATATCTCAGAATATTAAAAAAGTGGGGTGTGGTGATGTTTGCAGTTGCTGTTGCTAGTCTCGAAGAATTTCTTCTCCGAATTTCCGCTTCTAAGTCGCTTCTCGGATTCAACGTCTCAGCCCGCCGTTAATATTCTGAAGCACGTGCCCTAAGACACAGAAAATCAATAACTCAGATTTTATGTCGTACAGAGACAGGAAGAGAGAGATGGAGGGAGATAGGAAGAGGAAGTGCGGTTATTGAACCGGTCATCAGGATCCGGTTTGCTACATTGCATAGGAGGGGAGAATATGACCTGGTGTAGTCATAATGATTTTCTTGTTGGTAAGCTTTCGCAAATCACGGGAATCCTTCATTCACTCTACTACCTTCCTCGTTTTATCAAATGCCTAGTACACAACTCACTTTTTATGAGCCATTTAAATTATTGTTGCCTAGTCTGGGGAACAACTTCCGAAACTAATATAAACAGGCTCTACGTTCAGCAAAAAAGGCTCTTCGGGCTATTTGTAATAAACCATACGATTATCCATCCGCACCTTTATTTCAGGATCTCAAGATACCAAGAGTTATGGCTCTGTTAAAGAATCGCTTAGTACTTGCATACAAAACTGAGCAGAAAAAAATGTTACACACTTTGTTACTATGGCTAACCTGATACAGCATGAAGCCGCCTATAATACTAGGAAACCAGAATATTGGCGAGTACCACATTCTCGTACCAACTACGGATCTCAGATGTTGCGCTCAAGATTGCCTCGTTTGCTTAACGAGCTGATTGTTGGCAACATTGATGTTTTGTCCTGTTCTTCTCAGGCCATTCTTGATTTTTTTTCTTTCGTGTAAGTAACATTCCTTGCATTTCTGTTATGCAATTTAGTGACAAGATTTCTTTGTATTATATATAATATGTGTAATGTATATCTATGTGTATTATGCAACCTGCTGAAAAAACTGTATTCCGCTCTGCTGCGCGTGTATTTTTTTCCTGTATATTTTTTTTTGTAAGGGTTTTGGGGCTGATCAAGCAGTTATGAGCCGCTTTTTCCCCACTCGCCCTCCGCAAATCTATGTAAGGATGGCAGACTGGGCTTGAACTGTGCCGCGTGATCACTACAGGCTTGTCCCAATGACACATTCAGTCAAGACGAGGAGGCGGAATGACGAACTCTTGTTCCAGGTTATGATAACAACTGGAAGCATGTACACATTTCTCCCCATTAGCTCCATCAAAACGACAAGATGAAGAGGCAGTGGGGGCGGCGAATGAACAGACAAGAACGAGGAGAATGGTTTACACTTTGGAAAGTCTCTGCGCTCGATACTTTGCCCCCTTTGAAAATTGCATAGCCTGAAATGGCATGATGCCTGACATTGTGGGTAGTAACAATGGCCTCGTAAAATGACGTTGGAAATCCCTTCAACTGGTTTCTCCAGGCATATTTAGGGAGCTTTTGAAACAACCGAGTCGTGGCACTTGCCGAATTATCACACCTGGAAAATAATTATTGAACGTGTTGAGAAATAAGCCAGAGGTTCTCGGCAGGGTTTCGTTTGGTGTGGCAGAAGTCTGTTGCCATACTTGCAGGCCAGTGTTGCCAGACTGCCACCAAATCTGGCGACTAAACTTGCCCCTACAGTGATAGCTTTCCCGTAAGATTCCTTTGTAATACGCTATGCATTTCGCAAGTGGTTCTGGGTTGTGTTGATATCGGCTGTTTTAATTAGGCCGAGTATATTGTGTAGGCAGTCGCTACAGCCAGTCACGCAAGAATTTACTGTTCTCAGATATTGTGCGGGCAGCAGTTGCTGAAGTTACGTCCAGCATGGTTTCCCATCGGCTCTCTCACTGTTTTTCAAGTGTCCGTGGCGTACCCCTGTCACTGAGGCGTCAGTAACCCACGTGCCGCCTCGCGGTTCTCAGTATTTTGCCAGCGTCCTTGGTGTGCCCGAATCACTGGAGAGCCAGATCGAGCGTGTTTTGTTAAAGGAAGCGCCACGCCTTCTGCGACGCTATTGAGTCAGCTTCCCCAGCCACAGAGCGCGCGCGCATCTTTTTAGTCCGGTCGTGCTTCAGTGAACTCGTCGCTGTGCGGAGTAGACGTGGCACGCACAGCTATGTAGATATTCCATACTTCGGAGACAACGAGTCCGATGTATCGGAACGCTGCCCAAGCGGTGTCCGGACGTCTGCGACGTCATTCAGCCTCCCCGGCAAACCCGTTGTTGCGCATGGATTTTCTACTTTTGAGACACAATCCAGTGCGAACACCTGAATTCCCTACTTCCGAGACACGATCGAGTCCGATCCGTTAATTGTAGAACGGAACTTACAGGCACTTGCGGAGTGCCAGTAGATTACACAGCAACCTTACAGGAAAGCTGGAACGGCAGGGGCAAATATCCCCAAGTCTGGAAACAGACTTTTGCAACACCAAACGGAACCCTGTGAGGTTCTCCAAGCTATACTTTTTATTCGGTGTGAAATTTAAGCATATCTATGAACCACAGTGAAATTCGAAAGGCGGTGAAAAGGCGCGAGCGTGCACTCTCGAAAGTTCTTTTATAGCAGAGTTTTATGCCGGGGTCCCCAAGCGGCTCGATGAAGCACGCGACACGATGAAGCACGCACACTGTTCGTGCCTCTTCTTCTATAAAAACGAGAAGAGGGTGTGGGTGCGGCGGATAAACAGGAAATATTTGGTAGGCCAGCTTACATTTTCGCCGCCCTCGGCGCACAATACTTTCTTCGTTTTCAAAGCTCGCTAGCCTGATATGGCATGTTTGGTTGCACCATGCTTGGCTTCGTGGGTAGTGGCACTGGCCTTAAGGGAAACCGGCGGGAAAATTCCCAACAGCTTTGTCCAGGGAGCCTTTGAAAGAAAGCTGTTACGACCCTTTCCGAGGTGTGACACTTGCGAAAAATTCACACGGTCCTTTGCGCGTTGGCCTAAGGCGACTGGAAGGGGAAAGCCACCCCCTTCCGCTTCTCCTTATTTTTCGTCTGAGTGCTCACCCCCCTTGCAAGCTTGTAACACCCAGTGGCGTATCCAGGGGGTGGCAGACCGGGCCCTTGCCCCCCCTCCCCCCTGAAATTGCTTTTGCCATGTACTACAGAGCATAAAATGACACTGCATCGCATCTGCCTACCCGGCCCCCACTTCACATCAAGAAGGAACCCCCTCCCCCCCCCCGCCGTCACCCCGAAAAAGGTTTCTGACCACGCCTCTGGTGACACGTTACGTGGATTTACATGGCCTTCTGGATCTGAGGCATTGGAAGCTATCTGCACATCGTATTGTTTACAGCGAAAGCAGTTATGAGATTAAAACAGCCGATTTTGTCGCTGTAGTGGTCCGCCGTCGCCGCTGGTATCCAACCACTATCGCGCGAAACAGAAAAAAATGAAATGAGAAAAAAATTTGTAGGATCGGATGGGATTTGAATCCGGGTCCTCTGCGCGACAGTCAAGCATTCTAGCACAGAGCCCCGCTGGTGCTTCGAAGAGCTACGCAAGAATGCCATATATTGGCGTCCTGTTGGGCAAGGAATCTGGTTAATATAAGTCATATCCCGTGGAAGAAGAGCAAAATAACAACCAGGCGTTATACAACACGAACTGCGCTTCGAGTCGGTTGTTGAATGCTTCAGAGCCATTACAAATGTCTCAGCTATAATTCTTCATCGTCATCAGCCACCGCGAAAACAAAGGGAACATAACGGGTACAACGTTTCTCCGCAGAATGACGAAATATGGCATAGTGAGTGCTTTCCTACTTCATGAAAATAGAGCGTTTGAGAATTGGGGACCCAAGACGCTGGGTCTCCAAGTGCGTTGGGCAGCCTGCGCTTGCGTTCGGATGATCAGCAGAGTTTGAGAATTGGGCCAACGCAGGCTGCGCCTTGGGTCAAGCACACGGAGCGCCACACGTGACGAAATTAAAATCACACGAGACGCGGGCCATACTGCGCCGTGGCCCACGCTGCGTATGTGTCTTCTCGCTGGTGACCCAAGACGCCTTGGCGGCGCACGCTAATTTTCATTTTTTGCGTCTTGGGTCAACGCGAGCGCAAGAGCACAAAGGGGCTTGGGTTCTGCGCATGCGCCCTGGTGGCTCGCAAGCTTGTTGCCTCCCCAAGTTCCTTGGGCCCCCAATTCTAAAACTCTCTAATTACGATAGTTTATGGCATAGGGGGCACCTTGCATGTGTACTTGTATTAGTTGCCCCAAAGAAGTCTGCAACGGGCTCTAGAAAGGCGGCTGCTCCTGCTTTCGCTGTGACTGTGCTGCGTGTTCCGTGCACGCCTGGCGATCTTTTCCATTGCTTGCGTGATCGACCTGACCTGCCTTTCATCATGCTATGATGTCATGCGATGACGTCATCATGCACACCATTGGGTTACGTTATAGTAATGTCTCAATGACGTCACAAATTTTGGTGGTCTGTGACGTCGTTGATGCCGTCCTATTACATTGATGTCATGCGACTTTCGGCATGCTGATTGCGAACACACACCAGTTTAGATGTCGCAAGGCTTTTCAAGGACTTTTATTTTATTTTATTTAAGATGTGAGTAGGGGGGAGGTGTCTGCATTTTTGTTAATAAGAAAATTGAATGTGAATCTCTCCCGGAAATTTGTTGCATGTCATCTGCTGTTGAAGTTGTTTCTGTAGTACCAAAATACTGCAGTTTATGCTGTCTTCTACCGGCCGCCTAGCGGAGATGTTGATTTATTTTTCGAGTACATTGAGTCATACATTTATTTTACTTCTACACATCAATATGATGTCATTATGAGTGGTGATTTTAATATAGACATGATGTCTAATTCTGCAAACGCAATTGATTTTGATGTACTGCTACGAGGCTTTGGCTTTAGCATTGTCACCAAGCTTCCCACTCGTATACCTACAACTTCTGAAACGATGCTTAACTTAGTTATTACTACTAATAATAATTCTGTTGTACATTCAGGAGTAATCTCTTGCAATTTAAGTGACCCCATGGGCATTTATTTATTTTCACGGAAGAAACAGCCTCTAGATCCAAAGATTTACGTACCCCAATGGTTCAATACATCAAATCTATTACCCTTCAACAATTGTATAGCTAAATGTCACGTACGTCATGGAATGATGTGTTCAATGAAACTGATGCAGACGCAGCTTATGAGAAATTTCTTACTCAATTTTGTGTCGTTTACATTACGCACTTTCCGCTAAAAAAGAAACGTACAATGAAAGAGATAAGAATACCATGGATAAGTTATGAACTTTATGCTCGCATTAAGCAGAAGAATAAACTCTACAACACATATATTGCCTCCAAAAGTACACATCAATTTCAAGCGTTTAAACGCTATAGAAACAAGTTAACTAGTGATATATGAATGCGAGAAGGCGGTATTATGAAACTGAATTTGAAAATTCATTTAGGCATCCTAATAGATTATGGGAAAAAAATACGATCCCTGGACGTAAATATTGTTCAGGATAAACGTTTCGACAAAATCATTCATAAAGGAGAACTTTACACAGGGGAAAAGTTAGCTGAGGCCTTCAGTTTGTACTTCGCTAAGGATCATTGTAAATCACCTTACTCCCACGACTCTCCTATTGCCAGATGCTCGTCGACTCTCTTTCTTGAACCAGTAAGGGAGAGAGAAGTAACAGACACGTTTTCAGAGCTGTCAAACTCTACGTCATGGGACATAAACAACAAACAGATTGGTCGAGTGAAATATGTAATGGATGTAATTTGCGCACCATTTACACATATATTTAATTTGCACCTGAAAACCACAACACTTCCATCCGCTATGCAAATAGCAAAATTAATTGTGCTTTACAAAAAGGGTGCCAAAAATGACTTTGGAAATTATAGGTCAATTAGTGTCCTTCCTGTTTTTTCTAAATGTCCGGAGAAATCATACTGAAACGGATCGACAAATTTCTACAGGCCCATAATATAATCACCGATTCTCAGTATGGACTCAGAAAAAACCCTTCTCCGGAAATTGCTCTGCTTCATCAAAAAGAATACATTCTGGATAAATTAGAAAAGAATAAGTTCTTAGGAATTTTTGTATACTTTACAAAATAATTTGACTGCACAGTACACAGCATATTATCCAGAAAGACAAATTTTGTGTGGTATTAGAGCACACGCTTTAGATTTAATCAAGTCTTATTTATCCCATTGCAAACAGTATGTTCAAATTAGTAATTTCCAGTCAAGAACTCGTGATATCTTAGCTGGTGTACCCCAGGGCAGCATACTTGGGCCTCTTCTCTTCAACATTAACATTAATGATATCACAAACATTGATGACCAGTACAGATTCACTTTATGCGGATGACACTACAATACTTCTGTCAGCATATACACATAATGAGCTATCTTTGCACGGTATTAGGTAAGCTTGAACTATGGACAAACCAAAATGCACTGTAAGTCAATGTACATAAAACCCGAGATATAATTTTTAATTCTCGAAATAAGAAGTCTGATACGCCAGTAAATTTGTAGTATAAATCCCAGCCAGTCGAAATTGTTTATTGAATTAAATCGCTAGGACTTTATTTCACTCAGCACGTGCAATGCAGTGACCATAATAATAGTAATTTATTAAAGGCATTGTCACTAATCCCGTTAATGGGGACGGCAATCGCCGGGCGGATTCTAAGGGCTGGCGTCACGGCCCTCCGAAAACGCACCACGAAAGCGCGGACAATTTAGAGTTGGTCCTTTGGTGCGCCAGCGAACGCCGGTTGTGGTCCAAAGACCGAGTCAGAGCCGAGAGTCGATAACACAAACGAAAATGAAATATATTCTCAGTTAAGGCAATACAAATAACACAAACACGTGCACACTCGGCTGTTACCAGTTACAGCTTCACAATAATACTCAGATGGTGTTTACACAACGGGAGCTAAACGAACAGATCACACGCTACCAATGCAATCGCATGCATTACAACTATTCAACGACAGTTAAGGTCCTGAATAGATAATGGCGTATCAGTCCACAATACTTGGACGGTAAACGAATGCTTCTCTTCAAGGAAACACTCACGCCAGCTCCAGCGTTGATTGTCGTAGCTCAACCGTCGTCATGGCTTGTCACGGCTCACACGGAGTCGTCATCCAATTCTTCCAAATTGACGATCGGCCGACCGCACACCACCATAAACACGTCTTCTTTGGCTAACGGAGCCACACTTCGCATAACTTCACCATCACCGGGCCACTCCTTCACTGACCTGCCGACTCCCTTCACTGACGACTCGCTCACTGACTTCACTACCGTCGATTGCACGCTTTTATCCCTTTCCCCCCGGGTTCTAGAAGCGTCGGGATGTTTCTTCTGCGTGCAGTACAGCTAAACCTGGGGAAAGGGCGAGAGCTTTCTCGTAGGTTCGAATCGCGGCGGCATCGCTCGCGGATGCGTCCCCCCCTTCCTTCTAGAAACATCCAGGATTTGCCGGGCGTTTGATCGCGTCGTCTGCGCCTGGCTCGATTGGGTGAGGAGGATGCGGCGCGCCGGCGTCTTTTGATGCTTGTTTTTTTCGTCTTTTCGCGCTTCTTGGCGAGCGGTTCGCGCCGTTCTGTCTCGTAGCAGTTTGAAAGCGGCCTCGCGCGCGCTTTATAACCCGCTAATTTGTGACACTGCCCCCCACTTCAAGAATATTATCACATAATATTCAAACAACACAAATTAGCGCGCACATACACATCCAAAAATGTCCCACATACAGAGTCCATAACTCAGTCCACACACAATGCGCGTCACATTCATAAGAGAACTCTTAATACAATTCCAGGGCATTCAATGTCGCAACATATGAAAGATAAACACAAGTACATAAGTACAAAACACCAACATAGCTTTCATATAAACAATGCGAACGCACAAAGCTCTGCAATTATAATGCATATACAATTATATCAATAGCATTGTACACATAATGTTAAGTAAACGACACTCGGGCTTACTAGGCATACACACATGACACAGGGAATAATAACACTTCAAACACTTTCAAACTCAAAACACTTCAAACAAATTCAATTCCAACACCCTGTCCTGCTCAAATAGACTCGCGCTTGCGCCCCTTCTTTCGGTGCTCGCTCGCTCTCTTTTTGTTCCTCTTCCTTTTCTTGCGAGCCGTTCCATTTGACGGTGCCGGAGGGGGCGTCTCTGCTGCCGTCGACACATTCGACATCGGCAAGGCGTGGTCGCGTTCGTTAGAACGTTCGCGGTGCTTTGCCTGGACGACCACCTTCGTCATCTTTTGAGACGCAGGTGATGGTGGCCGCTCAGTTGCAACATCACCTGCTCGGCGCGTCTTCACAGGCGGTACAGCGACCGTTGGTGCCTCCTCACTGATATTCCGTGATACCTCGGCCTCAATTTGAGCTCGGGCGGCATCCTTCATGACATTCCCTTCCGCACTTCCTTTTTGTCGCGGTTCCCGAACTGACGAGGGCTCCATCTTCGGGGCTTCTCCCAAACGTTCAGGATCGTACGGCCCTCGAGCTCCGTCGATGTTTCCCACGATTAGGTCGAACAGGGGGTTATTCATGCACAGGGCAGTAACTCTCCCGCTGAAGTAAGGGGTCTCAACTTCAATCTTGGCTTCGGGAAGCATTCGAATGGAACTATCAAGCAAGCGAACCGGTTGGGTATTGCCTGTGAATTCGCTCTCTCGGACCAATTTCTTTCGTACGATCACAGTAGTGCATCCACTATCTCTTATAACCGTGGCTTCCTTTCCACCAACTTTCCCCTTAACTGTCGGCATTTCTTTCTTTGTGTCTGTTGTCACCGCAGCACCAATGAAATCCATCTTCTTCCCGCTTTTCACATCGGCCAATTTATCACTGGTCGCTTTTGCTTCCTCGTTTGGCGGAGCATACGCACAAGCTGCTTTGTGGACTTTACTCACATCGCTTCGACATGCGTCGGATTTGTGCCCAGTCTGACCACATTTAAAACACTTCATCACACTGGGGCGTGAGAAGTTGGTCCGACAACTGTTAGCGCGATGGCCCACCCGGTTACACAGAAAGCATCGCGGGACACTCTCCGGTGCACGCTTGTTTTCTTCAGGTGCCGATTTCTTCGACTCCTCGTGAACTTCCTTTTTTACTTTGGCTAGATTCGTGCCACCTTGCGCTTCTAAGAATTGATCGGCTAATTCAAGCATGTCCTCAAGCGATTTAGCTCTTCTCTCTTTCAGATACAGCGAAAGGCTCAGTGGCAACCGGTGAGAAATTGCTCTCTGATTAAAAGCTCTCTAAGCTCACCGTACTCCTGTGCCGTCTCTGAAAGTTCGATCCACCTGTCAAAATAATGACTGAGCCGCGCAGCATACTGCGCTGCCGTCTCGCCATCAGCTGGCTTTCCCGTACGGAACCGATCTCGGAAGCCTTCCACGGTGAATCGGAATCGCTTCAGCAAAGCAGCTTTCACTTTCGTGTAATTAGCTGCATCGGTAGGTGTCAGTCTACCGTACACACTGAGCGCTTCGCCACTCAAGCAAGTGCTCAAAGCAGTCGCCCATTGCTGCTCCGGCCAATTTTGGCTTCTAGCTATTGTCTCAAACCTGTGCAGGTATGCATCAAGGTCATCTTTCCTCTCGTCAAACGCCACAAGCAGTTTGCTTGGGTTCAATCGGAAGCTATGATCTTCCCTTTCGCTGCTCTCCACTCTAGCCTGGACGGGAGTTTCTATGCACTGCTGCAAACGGAGCCGTTCGATTTCCAATTCGTGCTGCCGTTGCCTTTCTCTCTCAGCCATCTCAGCTTGCATCTGCCTCTCTTGCGCCTCTCTTTCTTCTTTCTCCCTCTCAGCTGCTAGCCTCACTCTCTCCAGCTCCAGTTTCAATTGTTGTTCTCTTTCTTCCTTCAACTGTCGCTCCTTCGCCTCTCGCTCTTCTTTCTTCCTCTGAGCTGCCAGCCTCTCTTTCTCTAGTTCTGCTTCTCTCTCTTTGATGGCCCTCTCAGCCGCCAACCACTCTCTTTCAAGCTCTGCTGCTTTTTCTTCCTTAACACTTTCTTTTTCTTCTTTTTCCTTTTGGCTGACCCACTTCCGTAGTTCGGCCCCAGACAAACCCATCTTCTCACCCAGGGCAACTAACTTCTCAAGATCCATGATGCCCGTCAAACAAAACCTAGCCGCGTGCACAAAATATCTGCCTAGCTTCGAATACCAAACACTCTCTGCACACAGGTTAGCGAGAACGCAGTGCAACACACAAAAATCGTTCGCAAGCACTATCAACGTCTCAAGGCTCTGTCTCCCTACTTTGGACACACTTTTGCACCAAAAAGGTCTTGTGTCGCGGACGCCAGAATAATTGTCACTAATCCCGTTAATGGGGACGGCAATCGCCGGGCGGATTCTAAGGGCTGGCGTCACGGCCCTCCGAAAACGCACCACGAAAGCGCGGACAATTTAGAGTTGGTCCTTTGGTGCGCCAGCGAACGCCGGTTGTGGTCCAAAGACCGAGTCAGAGCCGAGAGTCGATAACACAAGCGAAAACGAAATATATTCTCAGTTAAGGCAATACAAATAACACAAACACGTGCACATTCAGCTGTTACCAGTTACAGCTTCACAATAATACTCAGATGGTGTTTACACAACGGGAGCTAAACGAACAGATCACACGCTACAAATGCAATCGCATGCATTACAACTATTCAACGACAGTTAAGGTCCTGAATAGATAATGGCGTATCAGTCCACAATACTTGGACGGTAAACGAATGCTTCTCTTCAAGGAAACACTCACGCCAGCTCCAGCGTTGATCGTCGTAGCTCAACCGTCGTCATGACTTGTCACGGCTCACACGGCGTCGTCATCCAATTCTTCCAAATTGACGATCGGCCGACCGCACACCACCATAAACACGTCTTCTTTGGCTAACGGAGCCACACTTCGCATAACTTCACCATCACCGGGCCACTCCTTCACTGACCTGCCGACTCCCTTCACTGACTGACTCGCTCACTGACTTCACTACCGTCGATTGCACGCTTTTATCCCTTCTCCCCCGGGTTCTAGAAGCGTCGGGATGTTTCTTCTGCGTGCAGTACAGCTAAGCCTGGGGAAAGGGCGAGAGCTTTCTCGTAGGTTCGAATCGCGGCGGCATCGCTCGCGGATGCGTCCCCCCTTCCTTCTAGAAACATCCAGGATTTGCCGGGCGTTTGATCGCGTCGTCTGCGCCTGGCTCGATTGGGTGAGGAGGATGCGGCGCGCCGGCGTCTTTTGATGCTTGTTTTTTTCGTCTTTTCGCGCTTCTTGGCGAGCGGTTCGCGCCGTTCTGTCTCGTAGCAGTTTGAAAGCGGCCTCGCGCGCGCTTTATAACCCGCTAATTTGTGACAGGCATCCAGAGCTATTGGCATAGTCTGGCGTCATAGATCTGTTCTACCTTTAAAAGCAAAACTTGTTAGATACAATGCTTTCTTTCTTTCAAATCTAAACTACTGCACGTTAGTGTGAGGTACGAGAACTAAAACAAATTTACGGAAGATTTAACCTCCACATGATAAAATCCTTCGTCTAATTTACAACCTTCTTCACAGACATACAAAGCATCACCCATTTAATGAGCACGAAATCATGAATGTTTTCAACCTCTACATTTACAGGCTCTTGTGCAACTATAAGATTGAACAAAAAAGATATTTATCCACTATTACAGAGTTAGCTTCCATGATACGTTATGACCCAAAATACCCCCAAAGGTCATCAACCACACTGGATGCTTTCTCATACGAGAACTAATTATGGACAACAAAAAATTACCTATCAGCTACCGTTACATTTAAACAGACTACATTCCGCAGGTATTCACATAGCAGACATCACCTTTTCTCAACTACGCCAATATCTTATCAACTCACCTGACATTTGAAACTTGAAATTATGTGTGTAAAAATAATAATAAGTAAAAACCCAAAACTGCTACGCGTAAATTTTGTGTTTAGTGTATTTTTAGTTTATTGTCTGACGTTTGATCTATGCTTGTATACATGTCTATTGCATTGTGTTTTTTTTTAGATGCGACGCATCTCTTTCTCGGGGGTATGTAACGCGGCGTGGTAATCCGCACGCGCCGTAGTAGTCCGCACTCACACTACGCATGCGCGCCTCTCCTCCTTCCCTCTCTCCGACAGCTGCGCGTTACTCTCTCCACTTCTCTACCAGCACCTGCTTGCGCTTCTCCTGCATTCTCGCTTTTGCTTTCGCGGCGCATGCGCTACTCTCTGCGCTACTCTCCTCCTCTAAGCGGTTAGAGCGCAGCGCGTGTCCAGTGCAGCGCTTGCTTTGGTTGACTCCGCTTGACTACATTGGTGCTTCCGATGAAGCGTGATGGAAGCAACAGTCCCGTCAGTGAGTGGGCTGACGCAAGCACGCGTCAGAATCAGCCCACTTGCGTCCACTCAAGACAGAGCTGCGAGGCGAAGGGCACGCGACGCTGAACGCAAATGCTTGAAGCGAGCGGCGGACCCTGAAGTTGGTCAGCGCGAAGCAGCTTCGCAGTTAACCATTTCACCTTCGTCTACAACGTTAATAACACCGTTAATAACGATCCGAGGTCGGTAGCATGCCCAGCGAACGCCAACGGAACGCGATCGTGCAAGTACTTCGGCTTCTCATCAGCTCATGGTCCCCTTTACCGGAAGATGGTGTAATTTATTTTTCTGCCAGCACCGCGAAGCTATTTCGAACTTGTGTATTTACTAAATTCGATAACGTTGTATATCTTCGTCAGATCTTGTGTTCTGTTGCCGCCACTGCCTCTGTCTGATGTATAGGGGGGCGAGAACGTGGTCAAGCGGACAGTCGCTTTTATTCTCGCCCCCTCCATCACCTTTGTATCGGTGGAAATTAACGTTGTTATTATTATTATTATTATTATTATTATTATTATTATTATTATTACATAGATTTATTTGATCGCTCGAGTCCATGCCGACGCTGCCGACAAGGTCTCGCGATGCATCTTCACGTCTCGCAAAATCTCGAAGCATTCTTTACTCATGAACCATACAATGCAAATTCACACAAGGCGTGCGCTATCGAAAATGTCACAGTACAGAGCTGTGTACGGTTTGGAGGACCGTCCGTGCGTGAATCGTTTCCAGTATAAAGAGCTGTTTGTTCAGTTTATGAGCCCGCGCTGCGCGAAAGCAGTGCGTGGAAGCGGTTTTCCGCAGCAACAGTCCCATGCCGCACAAAGAAAGGCGTGCGCTCTCAGCGAATTGATTACCAAGATTGTTGCTGCTAGATTCAGCAGCGCCGGTAGACACACCTTGGCGTATAGAACATGGTTTACACCGTAGCCCGCGACGACCATCAAGATTTACCTATGAGTGAACATCGCATGATGGTATCCCGAAATGCCGTATGAGGAGACGAACCACGTGCCTTACGCCAAGCCTGAACGCGCGGCTGAAGTAGAGGACGGAGTTCGGGGCTCTTTTTTACTCGTGCTGCACTGTGTCGGCGCATGATGGTGCGCGCGACTCCATGGACCGGTGTATTAGCCACATTTTATCGTTTTATCGCGTTTTATCGGCCATATGCACTAGGAACAATGGGGTCGTTGCTATAGTTACGTGGCGCGCCGTGTTGTGTAGCGGCGTCGGCATGTGCGCTTCCGTAGGTCTCGTACCGAACCGTGCCGGGCATTAGCGATTCTTTTTGCCGCTTCCTTAGCTCAGCAGTGTTCTCCCGGTGGTCCTTATATCAAGCAACGTGTATAGAACCTGTATGTAGCCACCGGGTCTACACAGTGCGTGGAACGAACGTGTATCCATGTACCGTACAGCGGACGAAGCAGATGAAAAATTTGAAGTGTTCTGTGAAATCATGCTCGGGCACCACGACAGAACGTAACTGTGCACGTTGAACTCCTTGCAGGTCAGTGGCGGTTGTGCAATGTTCGTGCTTGTCACAGCGGGCGAAACTTTTGTGCCCTGCAAGACGAAATGGGAACATCATATATATAATCTTGTGTTCTTTGCCACATTTCCCTGGAGCGTGGCCACCCAAAACTGGTTCACTGAGAACGGTTCATCAAGCCATGACCTAACAACGTACTTGAGCTCGAAACCTGCCGATGGTTTAGCCATGGATCTATATGTCGTAATGAACTACACGTACGTGAAGTGCGAGTGTTGCCGGTCATTTCTTTATTGCCGTGAGATTGCGCGGTCGCTTCTAGCTCGCAGGCTGACTGAAAGCCCAAACAAATGCAAACAAAGCAGCAGCATAAAACTAATGCGTTTAAAAAGAGCTCATTATGGTGAAGCGCTGAAAGAAGCGGATACTTATGAAGAACACAGGACACGGCGCTTGTGACGTGGTTACGCCGTGGCCTGTGTTTTTCATAAGTCTCCGTTTCTTTTAGCACTTCACCATCATGAATGTATATCAACACGCCCAACTGGCAGTTATTCTAAAAAAAACCTGTGCAAACTGGAGGCGCTTGGTCGTCGCAACAGTAACTTGACTAGCCCGATATCATATAGCATCTTTATTTTCGCGTAAGCTAATAAAAGCAAGACCTCAAATAATAAATTAAAATGCTTTTATCAACTTCTTTCAGCTCAAGAGCAGATTACTCGGACGAAATTGTTGTTTTTGGTTGTTTTTGGCGATGATCTCGCCCATGTTTTTGTTACTAAAAATGTTTTTGTGTGTTCTTCTATCGCAATGTATAATGTATAATTTTGTATGTAATGACTTTTTTGTGATTTTAACCATATATGATCTTGTGCAAACATATAGCATTTTTCATGTGGCTTCCCTGCTATAATCTCTGAAGAGATTGGCAGTATTGTTAAATAAATAAATAAATAAATAAATAAATAAATAAATCATTTCGCCAACGGTAACGCGGTTACCCGGAGTGTTGATTTCCGTTCCGTTGTTTTCGGGTCGTCACGGCACACGCGTCGGGCATGCACGTGGTTTTCGAGCCGGAAAGAGAGACGTGCGTTTTACTGCGCTCTTCGCATGTAAGGAAGAGTGGAGAATCGGCCGAGTTAATATGGCCGACTTCCGGCTTCACCGAGGCTTCACAGAGAATGACATCTGGGCCCCTCCTCAGTTTTTCCTTCCCCGATGATTAGCCACCAGTAGCGGACTTTACGATTCTCAATCCGAGAGAGGTCCGCCTCTAGCTGAATGCACACCTCTGAGCAAGTAGAAAGGAAGAAAAATTTACTTTCAGGGGATCTAGTAAGGCACATTGCTAAAAGAGGCAATGTTGTGCTGGAAAGTTAGTTCATCCGTGAATGGTATCGCGTTCTTAAATAAATGTCGACGGTAGAGGTAGCCATAAGGCGCATGATTGAGTTGTGAAAGTATGGCGGTAGAAGAGGATAAGCACTAAGTATACGTTCTCTTGTTAACTGGCTCCAGTGCACGTCAGGTGTATGCTTTGAAGGACATTCACACTTTGGTATAAATACATACTCACCTATTTATGTTTCAAACATCTTGTGTTCATGTTTTCAACCTTTGATGTTTTAACCGTCCTTGTGCATACCACGTGAGGTGCCCAAAATTGGTAATGCCTCCAATCATGGAGGCAGTGCAAAAGCTTTGGGGCAGAGGAATCGATACAATCGACAGGGAAGAAAACGAAGAAGAAAATGGCTTTCGCCTTCGATCGAGTCGTTTTAGGCGAATGCATAAGCGGCCTTTTGACTGCTGTTTCAAAGCGAAGCTGTTTATGCGAACCTTGTGCCGGTGTGGTTGGTCGGCTGGTCTCTAAACCGGTCACTTGAGCAGTGGGAAAGGAGGAGCCTCGTGACAGGGTAATGAGAAGGCGGTTGCGTGATCGAAGACGGAGATCCGGTGTAGCTGAAAAAACCCTGAAATGAACAAATAAATACAACAAATATATATCAGACATTGGTGATTCAAACACGAGAACCTTAAGAAAGTTCGGCATCAGCAGCGTTCATGTTCATCCGACGAATGCAAAGAATAAGAATCGAAGCTAGGCTTTCTGCGTTGCAGTCAAGTATTCTACCATAGAGCCACCTTAGGCCTTGAAACTGCTTTGAAAAAGGTACCTTTGAAATAGCATTAGCACTAGAAAACTAAGATCTAAGGTGGCTTTGTCTGAATTGCAAGTAATGCCAGTAGACAAAGCCGCCACTTTCCCCATGCAAGTAAGCGCGCGCCGAATCAGCCTAATAACGAGTGCTTTGCCATCTGGGGCTCGGTGCATGCGCTCAATATGATGTAACGCTGTCTGGTCAGCTTGTAGCCTTAGGGGCAACTGGTGTGCTTCAGTGAGTAATGGAATAGATTGGGCCTCTCTAGGCAAGCCAAGCATGTCTCTGAGAGCAACACGATGATCCCGTTCCAGTTGAGACATTAAACCAGGCGCAACATTCAAGACTGGCAAGGCATACATCACGCAAGAGAGTACAGATGATTGGTACACCTGTAGAGCTGTCGTCTGGTCAATGCCATCGCCGCTAGCAGTCAAGGCGGCCAGATACTTGAGCAGGGAGAGCCATTTGCACCGCACAGAGGCAACAGCAGGGCGCCAAGGACGACGATCATCGATGATTACGCCCAGGTAGCGCTGTTGCTGTACCCATTATATCGGTGTGTCTCCGAGGTGTAGCCTGCTCATGCTTCGACGAGCGCGTTGCCTGGGGTGGTAAGCAATCGCGGCTCATTTCGCAGGTGAAATCTGCAGGCCAACTTCCACCAAGTATTCTCAAGTTGCATTCAAGGCTACCTGCAATATTCCACAAAGAAGGACCATGGTGGGTCGGACCGCTGACCCATAGTTCGATATCATCGGTATAAATTGCTATGCCTAGTGTAAAGTCACATTCTTGCGGTAATCGGCTTGGAAGTCCAGCTAGCACTCTGTTAAAGAGAAGCGGCGACAAGACGCTGCCTTGCGGGACGCCACAATTAACAGTGCGAAATTTACTCGTTGCTTCTCCAACGCGTACTTTCATCCTGCGCTCCGATAGAAAGTCATGCACAAAATGTAGCAGACGACCTGAAATTCCCGCAGTCATAAGTGCGCAGATAATCGCCCTATGTAGTACCGGGTCAAACTGTTGCTGTATATCAAGGAATAGAACGTAGGCAGAGTGCCTGCTTGCTCGAGCAGATTCAAGCGATGATACAAGATCTGCGATGCTGTCGAGGGCTGAACGGTGACGACGAAATCCGCTCATGACATCAGGGAAGGAAGCGAGCCCCTGTAATCTGCCGCCCAGACGAAACAGTACCATTCGTTCCATCAGCTTCATAACATTAAAAGTTAGCGATATTGGCTGGTATGACTTCAGATGTTGTGCAGGGCGCCCAGGCTTTAAAACTGAATTCACCACAGATGATTTCCACTCAGTAGGAATCCGACACGTCCTCCACACTTTGTTGTTTTCGTCTAGGATACCCTGATGAAAGACCTCATTGATGTTTCGCAAGGCTTGGTACGTGACACCATCTTCGCCTGGGGCAGTGCGACGATATGAAAGGTTGAGCGCATGGCGCAGCTCGACGAGAGTAAAGTCTGCTTGATCCGTTCTTATGTGATCTACGAGTGCTGCCAGTCATCACCAAAACTTCTTTAATGCCGTGAGATTGTCCGAATTTTCTTCGAATCGTTGCGGCTGCTTCGCAGGCTGGCTGAAAGACCGAACAGATGAAAAGAAAGCAGCGGAATAAAACTAAAGTGTTTACGAAAACTATACAAATTGCAGGTGCTAGCTCGTTTGCATAGGCGTGCGCAGGGAGCGGGCACGGGGGCGGCCGCCTCCCCTAGTCGCCTAAAACGGGGGGGGGGCGGGGTCGCAAAGTCTGCCCCATACATTGACTTCATAGGGAGGGGGGGTCTTCTGCGATGAGCCCTTCGCCTACCTTCGCCCCCCCCCCCTTCTTGAAGGGGAGCCCTGCGCACGCTTATGCTCGTATGAACAGTAACTTAGCTAGACTGATCAAGCATCTTCATTTTCGCATAAGGTAATAAAAGCACGATCTCATCCTACAGTATAAATTGTAATGATCCCATCAGCGTCTTTCAGCTCAGGGCTAGAATACTTGGATGAAATTATTTCGCCAATGGTATCACGTTGGCCCAGCGTGTTGAGTTCCGTTCCTCGTTTCGGATCGCCACGACGACACGCAGCTCACGTGCTTTTGGAGCTGGAGAGAGATACGCCGCTTCTACTGCGCATTTCGCATGTAAACTAGAGTGGAGAACATGCCCAGTAAATATGGCCGGCTTCTGGCTTCAGAGAGAATGATGTAAGGGCTTCTCCTCGCGTTTCCTTTCTCCATGATTAGCCACTATTAAGGCGCGTTCACACTGAGACATTCGGCGGCTAGAGCGCGCGGAATCCGCTTCGGCGGCAGCGAGATCCGCCGGAAAAGCCCATTCCGCGTCGATCGGTCCTGGACCGATTTTTGCGGCAGCTGCCGCCGGATTCCTTCACCGCGAACCAATCGGAACGCGAGTCGAACATTCGAAAAATGGCGGCGCGCTTGTGATATCGCAGTCGTCGAAGCCCGCAGCAAAGCGAAGTCTTTCCTAATGATACTGTAGCTCTCGACAACTGCCAAGTGTTGTCGCGATTAGCATCTTTGCAATACATCATCGCGATCTTGCAAAACGGGTAGCATTACCTCGGCTCGACCAAGCTTCTCGCGTCTTGCAAATCAGGACGAACCAACCACAAGTTCTTGCGTCGTTTCTTTTGTTCGGCGAATGCATGTTTATCCTCGTCAGACATCGCCAGAAAGTTGCTTTGCAGCAGGCCCAGCAGTTCGACGACCCTGCTCCTGTTTATGCGCTTCACCATAACGAAACCCGTACACAACGCCGAGCGCGTCGATGCCAGCGTTCCTTCGCGCGAAGGGACGATGACAACTAGACGCCCTAGTTTCGGCGGTGCGGTTGCTAAGCGGTGTGAACAATGTTGACTTTCGGCGGCGCGTGAATTCCGGTCGCTGTGGCCGGCGGATTCCCCAGTGTGAATGAGCCATTAGCGGGCAGTGTGATTCGCAATGCGATTAAGATCTGCTCCTCGCTGTAATCCATTGTGCTGAACATGATGAAAGAATGAAAAATCTACTTTCAGGGGACCTAGTAAGGCACTCTGCTAAAAGAGACAGTGCATTGCTGGAAAGTTTATTCGTCCGTTATCGGTATCGCGTTTTAAACGTATTTAAACGGTGTAGTTAGCGGGAAGCCGCAAGATTGAGTTGTGATGTTATGGCGGTAGAAGAGGATAAGGACTAAGTATACCGTGTCCACATAGAGTAACAGAAAATGACAAGAGTGGACACACGAGCCTATAAACGGCGGAGCTACGCAGCTTCTCGCCAGCCGTTAGACGGCAGCACGTCACTCCCTGTTTCCAAGAGAACGCGCGTACTAGTTATCTACTGCAGTACCTTTTCTGGTTCACGATACATCTACTTGTCTTTGTCAGATTATGTGGCTGCGGCAGTGGCTTCCGCTGGCTCGCAGTGCGGCTCTAAATCCGTCTTTATCGTCTGCGATTGGACAGTTCGAAATCATCGATTGGTAGCTGTCATGACCATATATGGTCAGATTTGCCGGCAAGACGACGCGGCGACGCATATAAAATTGGCTCTACCTGCTCCGCGGATAATTCGCTGGGATCGTCTGCCGGGAAGTTACTCTGCTTGGCGGCTGCTTGGTAAGAACGCCTTCATTAGGTTCTTTTTTCCCTTCATTACTTTGCAATGTATTTGTCTCTACAGCTTTAAGTTGACATTTGACGCAATTTGTGTTTTAGCGCCGAAAGCTTCTTTGTGCTTCGCGTATGGTGCTCGTGAATTGCTTTGCATTAAGAAATAGCTACTTGAAATGCTACGCAGCTTTTCCCTTCATTACTTTGCAATGTATTTGTCTCTACAGCTTTAAGTTGACATTTGACGCAATTTGTGTTTTAGCGCCGAAAGCTTCTTTGTGCTTCGCGTATGGTGCTCGTGAATTGCTTTGCATTAAGAAATAGCTACTTGAAATGCTACGCAGCACGTTAGCGAAGAAATCGTTTCTTGGCGCCAAAAATGAGTCGCCGCTTGCGTCGTAAGGTTTTCTTTGTGCATACAATGCCGTTACACGCAGTTCTAATTCACTGCATGGGTGTGCAAATGTGTGAAAGAGTGCAGTTATGCTTTGAATCGTTATTTGTGGTATTCGCAGTTTGCTTGACGCCTATGTTAAGAGCCAAATTAGAGAGAACTTGAGAAATGAGAACAGTGTTCGTTGGCCGTGGCTACGACGTAATATTCTCGTACCGAAGGTTGCTTTGTTTTCACTGCGGCAACTGCTGGGACTGTTTTTCGCGAAAGGGCGCTGAGAAGTGCGTCGGAGACAATTTGTGCGAAGGCCAGAGAAAATACGGTCAACTTTTTCTCTTTTTTCAGGTCATGCCGTCCGGAGTCAAGTACTACGGCAGCTACTGCTGCGCTGCGTAGTGCAACAACAACGGCAGGACAGGGAGAGAGCGTGGTACTAAGTGGTTCAGGATTCCGCGAGACGACAGGTAGCCCTTTGCACATTTCCAAGATGTAATTTTGAAGTTGTGGTTGTCATTAACTAACTATCAAAGTATGTTTGTATCTTTCGCACTATTTTGCCGTTCAGCTAGTTAGTGTTTGGATGGTCATACATGCATATTCTTCATTCGCCTAAATCGAGTGGCCCCTTTTCACTCTCAAAACTCTGAAAACTTCGCACTGGAGGTGTCGCGGAGCTGGGCGGCCTTCCTCGTTTCTCCTTTCTTTTTCTGTTTCTTGCATCTTTTTCTGTCCCTATCTCTTTCTCTCTCTACCTAGTTTTCCCTTTCTGTATCTCTCTGGGCTCATTCTTGCTATGTATTTCTTCATTTTCTCTGTCCCTCTGTTTCTTTTTCTCTTTATTTGTTTTTCACTCTGTGTCTTTGTCACCTTTTCATGCCTTTTCCTTTCATTCCTGTCTGCGTTCTATCTCATTTTCACATGGTCGTTTTTGTTTGACACTCGCACCAGTTGTATTTGGTAGTAGAGCTTGCCAGATTCCTGTGGTGCTTATCCTTCCGAGGAGTTTTGCATGACTGAGCACAACTTAATGATAGCTTAAACAGCTCCACTGTAAAGAGAACGAAGAGAGAGTGAGAGTTTATGATAAGTTTTACGATGTTGCACAAGTCAGTGGCAGCTTAATTGAGTTTGTTTTAAAAAATGTAGTTCCCAATGCGTTAAACTCTGTTGGATATACATGACTTGCAGCTATTGGCCATTGCTGGTGTTCTATCTGTTGCCTTAAGTGCTTTCATCATGAGTGCGCATTGGAGTTGGACTTCCCTCTTAAGCAGAACTCCCCCCACCCCCAGGGCAAAGGTCTGGTTGCAGTATGCTGATCGTCAAGACCTGCTTTCTAAGCCAGCCTCGCAGCTGTATGCCGTCTACCGCCTGTGCAGTGAGCACTTTGAGCCACAGTGCTTTATGGACCCTGGGCGAACAAAGCTTAAAAAAACCGCTCTTCCTTCTGCCCCCCCATTGACTCGCTGGCAGATGATGATAGCGCAGGGTAAACTGTTTGAGAAATGCGTGTGCACACAACTGTCCAAAGTTGTGTTTTTTTTGTACTAACTCTGTGCACTGTGTCGTAACCTTCTGGTTACTTTAGGCAGAGGCTATTTTCTCTATAAAACACTGTTGCTAAATCGCAAGGTGTGTGTTATGTGTGTTGTACTTATCTCTGTGTTTTTCAATGCATCGCCTTCAGCGATTGTCTAGCAGTCTGTCCTGTGTTAACTCACTTTGTTGTTATTTGTGAGCTGTGTTCATTTCGTTAAGCATTCAAACCATGTAAACAAATACATGGCCATTGCGTGCCGTCTACTTTATTCTATACCTTTATTCTATACTGCTGGCATTTATTCTGTCCAGCCCAGTCTACCAGTCCATTTGTGGCATGTGAGAGCTTTGTTGACATGAGGTCTGACCCGGAGATCCTTCATTCATGACTGCAGTGAACCTTTCCCACCTTATGGTTCACAGGGTCAAGGTAACATTTCTCGTTTTCTGATGGTAGCTGTCAAGTTGCATAGTGCTAATCCAACTTGTCCATAAGTGCATGTAGTGCTTGATCATGCTGCCAGTAGGCACGGTGTGGCAGATGCAGTGAATGCAATTGCGTAAGAAGTATCCCTTACCTTAAACCACTGTTTCAGAGCTGCTCATAAGTCTGGTCTTTACTAATTCACATCTGAACTAGGTGTCCTTATTTTGTGTGGGTGCATGAGCATGTCTTATGGTGCTAATTTGATTGATGGGAGGCCTCTATTAATGCAAAGTTTTTTTTAGGGGTAACCAAAGCGGCTTCCAGGAGAACATCCAGTCTAGTCGGGGGTGACGAGAGTGAGAGTGTAAAGGAGAGCTCCTGTTCCCTGGCACTGCCTGGTAAGTCGTCTGTCGTTCTCTTTTGTGTTAATTCAGACTTTATCTGATGGCAGGAAAATGGTTAGAGGAAAGGTGTTTCTGTTCAACAGTTCGTTCTTTTGTGTTATTGCAGAAGGGACCCTAGTCGACAGCCACAAGCAACCTGTGAAGGGTGCTGCGGAGACTCCTTGCTCTACTGCCCATGGTAAGGAGTTTTTCTGGCACAGTTTGCTCGGTATCTCATTGGTGTCTTTCGTTGATGTCATTGCAGAAGAAAGTCCAGTCGGTGGTGACAAGAGTGAGAGTGTAAAGGAGAGCTCCTGTTCCCTGGCACTGCCTGGTAAGTCGTCTGTCGTTCTCTTTTGTGTTAATTCAGACTTTATCTGATGGCAGGAAAATGGTTAGAGGAAAGGTGTTTCTGTTCAACAGTTCGTTCTTTTGTGTTATTGCAGAAGGGACCCCAGTCGACAGCCACAAGCAACCTGTGAAGGGTGCTGCGGAGACTCCTTGCTCTACTGCCCATGGTAAGGAGTTTTTCTGGCACAGTTTGCTCGGTATCTCATTGGTGTCTTTCGTTGATGTCATTGCAGAAGAAAGTCCAGTCGGTGGTGACAAGAGTGAGAGTGTAAAGGAGAGCTCCTGTTCCCTGGCACTGCCTGGTAAGTCGTCTGTCGTTCTCTTTTGTGTTAATTCAGACTTTATCTGATGGCAGGAAAATGGTTAGAGGAAAGGTGTTTCTGTTCAACAGTTCGTTCTTTTGTGTTATTGCAGAAGGGACCCCAGTCGACAGCCACAAGCAACCTGTGAAGGGTGCTGCGGAGACTCCTTGCTCTACTGCCCATGGTAAGGAGTTTTTCTGGCACAGTTTGCTCGGTATCTCATTGGTGTCTTTCGTTGATGTCATTGCAGAAGAAAGTCCAGTCGGTGGTGACAAGAGTGAGAGTGTAAAGGAGAGCTCCTGTTCCCTGGCACTGCCTGGTAAGTCGTCTGTCGTTCTCTTTTGTGTTAATTCAGACTTTATCTGATGGCAGGAAAATGGTTAGAGGAAAGGTGTTTCTGTTCAACAGTTCGTTCTTTTGTGTTATTGCAGAAGGGACCCCAGTCGACAGCCACAAGCAACCTGTGAAGGGTGCTGCGGAGATTCCATGCCCTACTGTCAATGGTGAGATGCGGTTTAATGGCACCAATTGCTTAGTATCTTATTGCTGTCCTTGTTAATCTGCTTGCAGAGTCAAGTCCAACCAGCAGTGACGAAAGTGACGGCGAAAAGGAGAGCGCTTGTTCCTCGGCCCCACCTAGTAAGAGCGTTATTTCTTTTTATGTTTGTTGGGCAACCATCTCTAACGTAGTCTTGCCTCACGGGCATGGGCTGAGCAGCTATATGGCAAAGTGCAGTGTCCGTCATAATCATAATAGTTTCGGGGCATAAAATCTCTGCAGTTGTTATTGAAAAGCCTAAAGGCATGTGTTGCAGAGTGCTTGGCCTTGCTGCATATACAGCACACAAAGCAGCTAAAAGTTAAGGTAACTAACATAGTGGCCATCGACACTAATTTATCCAGGAGCTGCATCGTAAATGCAGCTCCTAGTGAGTTATGAAAGTAGCTTACAAAAGTGTTATAAATCAAAAGAGCCCAATGATGTGACATTCATTATTTTTTGCTATTATGGTGAACACAGCACTGTGCTTTTGAGATTCATGGGTGAGCCATCTGACGGACCATATATATTAAGTCTGTTGCGACACCTGTACTTACTTCTACGGTTGCATTACAAGCTGGGAATGAGTACAAACAAGGATCTGTCCTTCGGCACGGATACTTGAACTTTAGTGCTTGCCTACTGTTGCAAGATTTATTGTTTCAAATGTGTGATAATACATGTCATCTTGATAACTATCCCAACGGTACATCTTAAACATATAATTTTTGTGTGCCGGCGGCTCTCCTAAACAGCTTTGCAGTAAATTAGAGTCCCTTTTGTAGGATGCGTTCCGTAAAGCACTGACTGTTTATAGCTACAGCAAAGCAGGCTTTTCATAGCAATAACTGTACAATGTTGTACTGCTAGGTTTTCTTTAGAAAATAAAATTGGCCTGCTTATAACATAAGCACCCTTTGTGAACGAAGCAACATCAGTTATTCTCTAATAATGTAAGTTTACTTTGCAGTAAAATACTGTTTTTTCTTTTTCTAGCTTCTGCAGGCACTTCATCCACCTTTGCGGCAAAGTCTCGCCGGCCAAAAGAAATCATCAAGCGGCTTCAAGGGAGGGTGTGCAAGTACAAGAAGACTATTGAACGACTACGGAAACGGCAGGTGAAGACTCCCCGCACAACTGAAGAAGCGTTCGATGTTGTCAAACCTTTTGTCACTGATGAAATGTTTCAGCTCTTAAAAAGTCACGTTCAGCTGAGAGGAAAAAGCAGGGGTAAACGTTTTACTCGGTGGATGAAAAAATTTGCTTTGCAGTTGCATTTCTGTGGTGCAAGAGCGTATCGCTTTTTGTCATCGTTCCTAACACTGCCTAGTGAACGTTCCATAAGGAGATGGCTCTCAAATGTAAGAATGCTGCCGGGAATAATTCCAGGGATAGTTCAATCCATTGGGTTGTCGACTAAGTCGTGGAGCAAGCGCGACAGAGTGTGCGCTTTAATTTTTGATGAGATGATGCTTAAAAAAAATTTGGCTTATGATGTGACCCAAGATGTTGTGCAGGGCTTCACAGACAATGGTGTTGAGCGAACTTCAACAATCGCAGACCGGGCTATGGTGGTCCTGCTTTCTGGAATCTCTAAGAGATGGGTTCAGCCAGTAGCTTACACAGTAGCCCACGCCTCTGCATCATTTTCACACTTGCACAACCTATTAATGTCACTGATTAAGCAGTTGCAAGAAATCGGAATATCGATAAAAGCCTTAATATGTGACCAGGGAGCATCAAATGTGAGCTTGTCGAGGCAGCTGGGAGTATCTGTGGCAAAACCATTTTTCACTGTTGATGGAAACCGCATCTTTTTCATTTTCGATGTACCACATCTTGTGAAAACTACGCGGAACAACCTGCAGATGCACAAACTTCATATTGGACAGGAGGTTGTAGACTGGGCACACATTACCAAGTTGTATCATTCAACCCATGAGCTAAGGCTTCGATTGGCACCAAAATTAACGGAAAGACATATCTATCAGAAACCATTCAGCAATATGAAAGTGAAGCGGGCGACCCAGGTTCTTAGTGCATCCGTTTCCATTGCAATTACTGCACTTGTGTACGTTAAAGAACTGCCAGAATCTGCGCTGGCCACGGCCAATTTTTGTGACAGGATGGACATGCTGTTTGATGCTTTGAACAGTTCGAGTCCAAAAAAGAATGCTCAGAAGATGAGGTATGCAATTATTAAAGGGCAGTCTGAAGTGCTCGACTTCCTTGAGGCAGCTGCTCCATGGGTTGCTACTTGGAACTTTGAAGGCAGGCGGCAGCCACATACGATCACAGGGTGGCAGGTCACTATTAGAGCAATCCTGATGCTCTGGGAAGAGCTCTCGAATAAGTACAACTTCAGATTCCTCCTCACCAGGCGGCTACAACAGGACCCTTTAGAAAACATGTTTGGAAGCATTCGACAAAGGCAAGGATGCAACATGAACCCCACTGTTCCCCATTTTATAAGTGGTCTAAAGCACATTATGATCCAAAGAATTATGAAACTTTCAGATAAAGGAAACGTTGAGGAGGACAGACGTGTACTTCTTCAAGAGCTCTCGCCATTTTCATTCCACAAGCCATCGCTTGCAGATCATGTTCAGCCACCTTGCTCGGATGACTTCCCTCCACTTGAGGATATAAGTCTGCTTGCTTCACTGAACCAGTCGCATGCTGTCGATGATGCAGCATCTTACTACGTCGCAGGGTTTCTTATTAAGAAGTTTCTTGAAAAGTGCCCTGAGAATTGCCATTGTTCGGCATTTCTGAAGGATGATGAAAATGATTTGAGGCAGGAACACCAGTATTTTATGATGCTGAAAGCTTATCATGTACCTGGCAAGTTGTTTGGAAATTTGACTGTTCCGTCTGCCAGAGCGTTTGAAATGTTCCAGGAATTGGAATCTGCCTTTCTTTCCATTGTTGAAAGTGTGGTTCATTGCCATGGCATCTGCTCTATCTTGTCTGCTAAACTGTCATCCTCAAATTTCCACCTTTGTTCACTGGATTGCCATGCTAGGTTTCTGAAGATGTACTGTCGAATACGCTTGTGTTGGCATGTCAGATTTGTTAACCGCAACTTGGACAAAGTTCGCTTTCAGTCCTCAGTTTCTGGCTTGCAGCTTGACAAGTTTAAGTCTTAAACCAAAGGATGTGGGTTTTATGTGATATAAGTGTGAGGCTTAGAAAACCTCCTAGTGTGATGTTTGTGCGAGATGCATTGAAATTGCATGTTGCTTTGTGAAAAATGTGAAACTACTTAAAAAAAATGGGGGGCGGAATGATTTGTTTGCACTGTGCGCGATAGCTGCTTGTATACCTAATAAGAAAGGTTGGACTTCGAAAGCTTATTGTAGTCCTCTGTGATGCTAATGCTGTCTTCTGCACTTTTATTGTATTGTGGGAATTTTCTAAATATCGCCATCGCCTATTTATTCCTACTGTGCAATTTCTCAACACGTGGCAGCTGTCTTGCTTTGTGTAGTGCACCCATCTTTTGTACGTGCTTACCGAGAATGTGACTTGAAATAAAATGTTTCGTCTCTCCCAACGATTGTCATGTCTGCATAAACAATGGCATTGTGTGCTCGCCGCTCTGGCGGTGTGGCTTACACGAAGCTTCTTATGCATGCAAATAACGCGTAAAAAAAAAATATATATATATATATATATATATATATATGACCTCCGAGACAATCACACGAATAAAAGTGGTCTCGGGGGCCGTGTAATTTTACCTATAGCTAAATAATGGCCTCTGAGATCGGCATTTTTAATTATTTTTTTGCGACTTCCGATCTCTGAGGCGGCTGTTAGGATTCCCCACTTCCGTTTGGTGCGCTGCGAACCCAAATCAGCCCAATGGGAAAAAAAAATAAGGACATTCTGCCGTAAAGGGCACAAAACGAAGCTGAAAACTTAAGGTTTTTTTTGTCTTCTGGAGTAAAATAGTTTTAATTGAAGTAAAGACACTAGGCCAACGCTAAAAAAAAAAGAGTAAAGGTTTTTTTTTTTTTTTTTCGAGCCTGGTGGCACACTTGTCTCCGCCCCGTTATAAAGGGGACGCTCATAGCATCCATCCATCCATCCAGCCGCAGGGGCCTACGGGAGTGTCCTCTCTTAACCTTTCTATATTACTCTATGGTTCCGCTGCTTCCGCCAGCATGGGCCGCATGGCCGCATGTTGATACCATCACCATCGCGTTGGCCGACTTATCTGCTGTAGCGAATACGAAATTTCTTTCTTCTAAGGTAGCTTATTCATCAGAACTGCGCAGCATGTCAAGTGCGGGCAGAGGTGTCATTGCGCGGATGTGGAGAAATTTTCTGTCATCCATTACTACAAAAGCGAGTCCTCACAGCGAGGTTGGTCGCGATCATTTCGGCAACAGTATTTTGAAATAGCGGCCGGTAAGCTGTCTTTCTGTCCGTGGAAAGGTGCCACGGCTGAGCTACTACGTTTCAGATCCCAGCCGAGGAAAGCGAAAGCCGAGGCGCTGGTTCGAGCCGCGCACGAAGGACAACTTCAGCGCGGACATGCCCCCCGAGTGGGAAGGTGAGCCGACCTCGGCGTGCAGTCGGCACCTTGTCTTCATGTCGTTGTTTCTTTCTAGCTTGGCTGCGAGGTCGACGTTCCTCACCTCCAACTCAAGAGGTACTGTGGCGCCAGTGTTAATTTTTCGCTAGTCTCGTCCCTGAATTGACAAAGTAGTTCCACCCCACCGCAGAGGCGTGACATTCCCGCACAGCAATTTTTGAAAAGCCTTTGTGGAATGCGGATGAACAGATCGGGGTTCATACAGGTTTCCAAAGCAAAAATTCAAGAATATTCAAGGACTTTCCAGGACCTGTCGCATGTTTTTCAAGGACTCGAAGGGGCAAGCAAAGTTGGAATTTGGCAGGGTTCTGTTTGGTGTCGCAGAAGTCTGTTGCCAGACCTGGCCAGACCCACGACCTACTATACTCCTGACCTGCCCAGATGTCCCCTCTCCAGCGCCCACGTTCTAGTTCATACCTCCTGCCGCTAGGGATGTAACCTACGAGCGTTGTGGCGCTAGTCAGCACCTGTTCGCTGACGTCAGCTTTAACGCTCGTGTTGATGTTTCGCCAGCGGAAAGCGCTCATATCGTGTAATTATTATTCATAAATGCAAAATACTTCGGAAATAAAAATACGGAAAGTGAATTAGAACTTTTTTTGCATCTAAAAGGACACAGCCGTCCTAGAC
Organism: Rhipicephalus sanguineus; assembly: GCF_013339695.2. Taxonomy (NCBI): domain Eukaryota; kingdom Metazoa; phylum Arthropoda; class Arachnida; order Ixodida; family Ixodidae; genus Rhipicephalus; species Rhipicephalus sanguineus. The sequence goes on along the minus strand of NC_051185.1, from coordinate 98,246,539 downwards.
TATGCAAGTCTACGGCTTCTCACGTTAGTCAACCAGTGCGCAGTAAATACTTAACCGCACAGAATAGCTTACTTGACTCTCGGTCTAAATTTGTAGAAACAGTCACATAATGCCGGCAGTTCGTCACATAATACAGGCGTTCTTACTCCAGCGCCGTCCAAACGGTCGCAGAGTAGCAGACGAACAGGTTATAGGAAGCGCCACCTACGGCGAGCGGTTGAACGAGAGCGAGGACGCGCGCTCCATAGAGTTTCCTACAATACTTACTAGAGGGAACTCTGGCGCTAGTGTCTATGGGAGCTGCAACGCATGACGCTTCAGCCAGCATGGGAATGATGGGTAGTACACAAATTTGTCTAAACTTCGTTCTTTCGGCTTCGTTTGGCTCCGCGTCGGCTGCATCCGCTTTGTCGCAAAAACGAAGTTCAACAAAAGTCAGCTGTTTTACTTCACCACTTTAACTTTTATAGTCTCACCAAATCAAACCTGGTCACGAAGTTGACAACGGTCTATTCTTTTATCCGAAACGAACGCCAAAACACAGCAATAAACAAACCACAAGTACGTTTGAAGCCGCAAGCATGAAGACCAGGCAAATTTGTGTACTACCCATCATTCCCATGGTAGCTGAACGATCGCAGCGCCAGAGTCCCCTCTAGTTAATTTTACGAAACTCTATGGCGCGCTCCCATAGGACCCCCGATATCTGGGCAGGTCAGGAGTACAGTAGGTCGTGGCCAGACCAACGCCTCTTTGGCCAGACTCGGGGGTCAATGTTGCCAGACTGCCGCTAGATTTGGCGGCTAAATTTGCCCCTACAGTTTCAGCTTTCCCATAAAGTTCCTGTGTAAAGTTCCTGGTTACGTGCGCCGCAGTGACACGGGCACACCACGGACGCTGGCACGGACGCACGCCCGCCCGAAGGGGCAGGCGCGCGGGCTAAACAGCGCGTGGCCGCGATAGCGGCCAGTAGCGCGTGACGGAGACCCTGCCAACCGGCCATTGAGCGTTAGCGAAATGGCCGCACTCGCGAAGCGAGGGCGAAGCCACGATTAGGTTTCCGCGCCCGAAGGGCGCAGAGGGCTTTCACTGAGTAACAGGAAAATAATGTACTCCCGTTTGTGGGAAACCATCGATGTCTATAGCGTTGAAACGTCTCTCGAAGCCAGGCAAAGTGCCTGGCAGCGGATTACACCGCAACCTTACGGGAAAGCTGGAACTGCAGGGGCAAATACCCCCAAGTCTGGCAACAGACTTCTGCGACACCAAATAGAACCCTGCCAAGTTTTGAAAAATGACTAATTTATTGCACTTGAAATAAATCAATCGATACCACAATCATAACAAAAACATCTAGTCTTGATAACTTCTCTAGATCACAATACGCAGTGAATGCTTACAAAAGCGGTTGAGATTTCTTCGTATAGGCTTGAAGTTCCCCAATATATTCAAAACGTCCAGTGCAGTGTTTCAATTATATAAAGATAAATGTATATCACAATGGTGCTAATAATGACTAGCCTAGATCACTTTGCAAGTCCTAAACAGTACAAAAAAAACTCCACACTGAACTCTCCAGTATAAGCTTGGTGAAGTTCACCCGACATATTCAAAACATTCAGCATAATTTAATTTCACTTATACAAAGATAAATAAAGGTATGCACTTGACGTCGCCTGCGAGGAGCGCTAGTGGCGGGGTCGCCATTTTGCAGGCACCAAAAAACTTTCACGTTTCTTTTAAATGTAGTTTGGAAGGGAAACGTAGGAAGCCATCAGGAACACGCGAAGCATTGTGCTAGAGAGATTGGAAAGCTATGCAAGCACAGATTTCGCCTTCGCCGCAGGTCTGTCTGGCCGTGCCAGACCCGGCGACGGTGGCGACATCGCGAGAAGAAAGCATGACTGACGCTAAGTCACAAGTTTGGTTTATTCACTTAGCGCCGCACTTCAGCGCGTGCTGGACCTTCTTTCCTTGTAACGTGCTCATTCTGCTTAAGCTGAGCATTTGAGCAGTTACCTTGCGTTGATGCGTTGCTGGCGTTCTGCGCATCTGAGATGACATTTTGATGTCACCGCTGTGCACACACCATGTTAAATGCACGACTATGTTTTTGTGCGGTTTCTAACGCGGTCATTACTGCTGCACACAATTAGCTGTCATTTCCAATTCAGTGGAAGATCATATAGTAGCACGAAATCATTTTTCCTCTCTTCATTGAAGCCGCACCAAAAGTGCGGCGGCTTCCCCAGCGCACTTTTGGATATAAAAAATGCCGCCATGCTGGGCTGCACACGGGAGTGCAAAGGCTGACATCACAGCCTCGGCAGTGCATTTTTGGGCGTCACGCCTGTTAAGTGCAGCCCAGAGGGGAATATGGCGGCGCCCAGGGAGCCGTCTGTGAAAGTCCGGCGATGCCTCGGTGGCGAGCGGTGCGGAGGAGGGGTCGGCCACACCCACTTCTGAAATCACGCTGTCTCCGCGTGATTGGGACGGATGAAGAGAAACCTGCCGGCGCACAATCTCGTAGGCCATGCTCCACGCGCCGCAGTTTTCAACAAAAAAAATATCTAAGAACGTTGGTTTGTGTACAGTTGACACGTGCAGCGTGATCTCAAACACAAAGAAGTAACAACTGTGACATTTGCTAGTTCACACTCGCCCAGTGTATACCTGTGCGTTCTTTTCGAGCATCCTTCTTGTGTTTAAGCAGCGCGCTGAAAGTGTTGAGCTGTGACAGTTGTTCGTTCGCGCTCGTCCTGTGTGTTCTTTTCGTGCGTCCTTTGTGCTTGAGCGACACGCTGCAAGTATCAAGTTGCTTGCCGTTCTTCGTGTGACATTCTAATTTCTTGCTATTGCATTCACTGCTTCACCCTCGCTGTGGAACTGACTTTTTTTCCCGGTGCGGTTCGGCAAAACGGAACCATGTGCGCTCGCGCCGCATTACTGCTTCCGAAATGGGGACTTGTCAGGTCGACACAACGATCTACCACATTAAGGAGGTTGCAGTGTCAATATGAGAGAGCACTGCTCAGGAAATTCAAGGATTTTCAAGGACAGGAAAAAATTCAAGGACTTTCAAGGGCCTTAAACACACATTTTTCAAATTCCAACGGTTTTCAAGGATTTCAAGAACCTGTACGCACCCTGACAGAGCGAGCAAAGCATTCTGTGAATGAGTGTTTTCGTTCAGGAAAGCCAACTTGGCATATCTTCGTGAATATCCGGTCTATTAAGTTTTATGACGCTTCTCTTCAGCATTGTACTTGCATACATAGGGCCCTTTCGATCGTGATTGATTCATTGAATGCGCATGATGGTCGAGGGATCCGTAATGACTGGGCTTGGCCACGATTGAAAATGCCTTAAGTGAAATACGATAAAGTTTTAGAGAAGCAGTCTTGTTAGGACACAATTAGATGTCGTGACCACTATAGAAGACTGCTTTTTACAGTGTGCAGACTATGTAGAAAGGGACCCCTCCCCTAACTGCCCTCCACGTGGTTGTAAATTACTACATACGTGAAAGGCTTCACTTCATTTTTCATTCATTGATTCAGTTGTTCAACATCGGGGGAAAGGCCGGCAGCATACTGTAATTGTGGCCACTTAAAGATCTTAATACGTGCTCAATCATAACAAGGCGAAATTCGCTGAGGCAGTGCGACGGAGTGAGAGTGACTGTGTGTTGTTGGGTCCTAGATGTTTATGAATTTGATGCATTTACTCAAAAGTTCATTTTAGCTTCAATTGAATACGTCATATGCTATTTGAAGTATGATGTAAAATAAATGTCGAATTATTTTTGCGTATTACTATGCCGGCGCACAGCTATTACAACAATATATAAAAATTTTCACTGCGATTGATAACAATGTAGAAAACTATTACTTTGCCTATATGACGGAGCCTTAGAAGCCATTGTGGAAAAAAGAACCAGACACTGAACATCAAAGTGAAGAGAGATGCCAAAAAATTCAGGAGCCCCTCCCCTATTGTGGCTTTTCTTTCTTTCACATTGCGCAATGCTTCCTCCTAACTTAAGCGCGCAGTTTTATGGCAGCCAACGCTGTTTTTGGGCTGAGTCAGCGTGGTGTCTTTCATTTCCAGCATTCGTCAGCCTCTATGACGGCCCAATGAAACGACCATCACGCGATCATGGAAATGCGGGTTAGGAATTGAATTTTCTCAAAGTTAAAATTTTCCTGAAATGTGCAATTCCTGATATCAACCTGACGCATTATCTAGCAGATCGCTTAAAGTCCACCGACACGAAATATTTAAATGAAGCGGCCATAGCAAGTGTACTGCTTCCCAACTGTTTTTTTGCATTGTCGGTAGAACGCATTTGTATGCTTCAGTTAAGTTCACATTGGGCAAGCATGAGCGCTTGGCCTAGTCGTAAAGGCACTCGCTTTCGGGACCCAGGTTCATAGCCCAGCCACAGAAATAATAAATAAAATGAAATAAATGCTCTTTCTGTGGCTGGGGTTTGAACCCGGGTCCCCCGATCCGAAAGCGAGTGAAAATTTATTTCGTTTTATTTATTATTTCCTTGGTGCGCGTCAGCTGTGGGTCAGGAGGGTTTTTGGGTGAGTGTGTCACATGTTCTTTCCGTGGTCGTGGATTTTTTGGAACGCCACCAGCTTCACAGTTCAGTCAATACAATCTTCACTAGAAAAGAAAAATCTAAAGGAACAAATTGGAACTTGCTTTCCTCAGACTGCTTACAGGCGGCACATACACATAGTGAGGATAAGACGGTAGCCCTCTTATCCTCACTATGGGGCAGGCTTTCACTGTTGGTTAAAATTGAAGTTCACAAAAAATACTGCATTCTCCTTTCAGTTTAAACTGCAAATACTGAAGCCTATTCACATTGTTTCTTTGGTGTATTGTGATCAGAAGAATCTACATTTGCGCTGATTTTGTCCGCCTACCATTAGTGCAATTAAAACCGCCCGCCTCCGAGAGCAATGCCTCCTCTATTTTTTTCAATGTCAGTGCAAACGCTCGCTCCTCAATGGGAGCTGTTGGTCTGCCTTAGTTCAGAGAGCTTCCGTGGTGAGACGCCACATAAAGGGTACGGCTACTTGTGTCACACGTGCGTCTGAGCGCTCAATGCTGCTGTTGTGGTAGACACGCCGTCCCTCTCTTACATCATGCGTCTCTCAGATTTGTTCCTTCGTGCTCCTTCCTATGTGGCTCAATGTAAAACTGCCACCACCGCACAGCGCTCGTGGGGCACATATTAATGTCCTCCCATGCAGTAGCGTCGCAGTGACGTGTCCCCGTTGATAGCGCCACGAACGGAGGTGCGCCATATTACAACACCGAGTTTCTTTGTGAGCCAGCGTGACACCCAACGTAGTAATCACGAGGGATGCAAGACTCCGCTCCATGGATAAAAACACAACTAAACAAAAAATTAACTCCTCTGACTTCCTTTGTGAGGCACCACTTGAAGGGTACTCTCCCCCATGAACGCAAAGCAGGCGCGAACACTAGCCGACTGGGGAAAGTAGGAAAGGACCAGAAGAGAGGGTGGTCAACAGCCGGATTAGGCTCATCTGGCTGGCATTGAAAAAAATATAGGAGGCGCTGCCGAGAGTGACCTTATAACGTAACCTTGGCATGCCCGCGCTGCCCAACAGCCGGCGCTGCTGTGCACAGGAGCAAGGGGCTCTAGCGAAGCACAGCCCGGCAAAAACGGAACTTGCGTTGTTCTGAAGGGTGTTGTCAAGTTCTTTTTATTGCGATAGCAATTATATGGACAGTCTCGGCTGGTTTTTGCCGCCGCCGTCATGCACCGTATATGTATAAGTATGTATATATATATATATAAAAGTCCCAAAGAAAAATAATTCGGAAAAATGCTTCTGAAGCGCGCAATCGAACCAGCGACCTCTCTCTCCGCAGCGCGTGGCGCTAACCACTACGCCACAGAGCGCAGATTCTTCAGGTAGCTAACGGCGAGCGTTATATGCACACCCTTTACCGCTAACAGGACTCGGAGACGGCAGGCGCTTATAAGCGTTTCTTCATTACCAGCAAGATGGCGCGAGGAGCGCAACGAGCGCATTTAAATGTGGTCGGCCAGCTCGCTCGCTTCTAATATTTGTGCAGGGAGAACCTGCACAAATATAGAACCTGATGCGCCAGCTGTGTGACATCACTGATCCTCGCTTATGCGCAGCACGGCTCTTGAGGAGGCACGCGAAACTGGCTCGGCTAGGCCAGCGTAGCCACAAAAATAATATATTACCAGCCTTCTAAGGTCCTTCATGCACGGTGATCACTCTAGGTGATCACCAACTTCAGCCACACAGTGCTCCGTGCTGACTGAGTACAGCTCTTCATTTCTGGATTCCTTGGTATTAGCTACTTATACAACGTGTTGACCTAAGCTATCAACTTAATAAGAACCAGACATACTATCATTTCTGTAAAAATATCTCGGGTCCATCGTGTAGCGCACCTTGAAGACAACGGCAGCGGGATGAAAACAGACGTAACCCGTAACGTTGAAGCCCAAACGAAGTGGCATCATTTCTGTCACTATATTGAAAGCTTTAGAAATGTGCCGTATAAAATCTGACACGAGTGGCTGGTGCTTCAAGAGAAAAAAAAATGAAGAAAAGGTGGTTACCGGGGGTGACCACCGTGCCGGAAAGAGTTAAAGGACCCGACACCGAATTTGGAAACTCGAGATGCTTGTGTTGTTTGATAGTCCTGCATGCGGGGGCACTTCTGACCGATTATGAGTGGCGAGCGTTGCATTTAAGATATTTTTATTTGCTTTTAAATAAGCCTGAATGCTCATCTGAAATTTGAACTCCTATCAACATAACCATTAGTATGACGTAGACGTAGGCCCTTTGTGACGTTGCAGAGGTAAAGCAAGTGTTGTCGACGTCACAGACAGAAAAAATCACACCATCTCCCGCTAAAGGGGACGTGAGGCGATGCGAAGCAGCGCTTCGGCATGTAGAGCCCGCGTTTCAGAGGGGGAGTGGAGAGGGGAGAGGGGAAAGGGGAGAGGGTAGGGGAAATGGGAAGTGGAGAAGGGGATGGGAGAGAGGAGGGAAGAGAGGGAAAGGGGAGTGGAGAGGGAGAGGAGGTGTGTGGAGAGGGCTTGCGCATGCGCAGTAAGGGTGGTCACGCCACACACCACCACCACCGGATTGAACTCCGCTATAAGATGCTTCACATCTAATATGTGTGGTGCACTGTGGTATATTGCGAAGCATGTTTGCTCTTTGCTCCTCCGACCTACTCCTTCTTCGGTACGTGTCAGCAGGCAGCATGAGCTCTCCGTGTGTGTGTTCTCCAACTGGCAGTTCAACAAGCGCGTGGCTGACGTCACCCAGTACTGAGCGCACGTCATCACGCGTGCCCCGAGGCGCGACCGCCGCGGCGCGGCGCTAGTTTCTTATCCTCTTCCGGTGCACATTTTGAACCTACACTAAAAATGACCATAATTAACGCTGCTAGCATTAATTAGTCATCACGTTGGAAGATTTACAGTGTCATTGCGTGATTACAAGACATGGACCTACTTATTACAACATAAATGTCACAAACGAAAAATCGGCTGTCAGGGGCCCTTTAAGGAGATGGGGGATAATTAAGTGGGTTATTCCTGTTGATACTTTGCGCTAAACAAAGGGGGACAGAGGTCTTGTTCGGTGCCTTTTTGTTTAGCACAAGGTATCAAGGTGAGTCGATTCCAACTAGGCCATATTGCAGTGATTATTTCTGTTACCTGCTTTGTTAAGCCAACAGCTTCACTAGTATGCACTGACCAGAGCCTTCCTTCTTATTATTTGCAGGAAATTTCCCACAATGAAGCCATTAAGAAATTAAAGCAACAAAGAGCAGCACTTGCTGAAAGGAATGCAATAGAGGTGATCCCTTTTTTAACACCAGTCCTGTTGTATGTGTTTCGTCTTCGTCGTTTGTGCTTTCTAAGTTTTCCCTTTTCTACTTACAAAAATTTAGACAATACTTTCATTGTGCATAAATGTCTGTAATTATTACATGAGTAGGCTAGTCGAGTGCATGCTGTGTTCTGAGGAGCCTTATTTTGGTTCAACTATGAAACAGGACAGCTTTTTCTGTGGCTGTTCACGACCTGTGTAGGCAGTCAGTGGCTATCATACAGCGGTGTGACACAAGTGGTTCATCACTGAGGGTCATTGTAAATGCAAAAGCATTTGGAAGTGCATAGTATTACCCGAGGTGGTGTAGATGCCGATTCACTGAATGCTCTCGTGAAATAAGTGAAGATAAACTGCGCAAGAAAGCACAGCCACGAAAAGCAAGCACACAGCACAAGCACTGACTTCCAACTGAATTTTTATTGACATGAAAATGTCATATAAATATCTGCGGGAAGAGTTACAAAAAAAGAACAGGAAAAAGATACGCTGACACGAAAACAGCAAAAAACATTAACAATCACAATGGCCTTCTGCGCAAACCCCCGCATTCTAAGAAACAGAGCTCCCTGTCAGACAGTGCAACCGATGGTTTGCTTACGCACCTGCTCCTTTCTCACACCATCTGAGCTGCCTCACTGATTATGCGCGCTTGCTCATCCCTCATCATGTCGACATCTGTGGTCCCCTGAAACTGCAGAGTGTACCCACAGGTGCTCACATGCAGTGCCAGGAAGCCTTCTTTACTATTAGAAAGTACGTTATTGGCATGCTCATGTAAGAACTTTATTGGGCATATGCCCATGAGCACGTGTGGGTGCACTCCGCAGTTTAGGGGACCACAGATGTCGACATGACGAGGGATGAGCAAGCGCGCATAATCAGTGAGGCAGCTCAGATGGTGTGAGAAAGGAGCAGGTGCGTAAGCAAACCATCGGTTGCACTGTCTGACAGGGAGCTCTGTTTCTTAGAATGCGGGGGTTTGCGCAGAAAGCCACCGTGGTTGTTAATGCTTTTTGCTGTTTTCGTGTCAGCGCATCTTTTTCCTCTTCTTCCTTTTTTTTTTTGTAACTCTTCCTGCAGATACTTACGTGACGCTTTCATGTCAATAAAAATTCAGTTGGAAGTCACCGCTTGTGCTGTTTGTTTGCTTTTCGTGGCCGTGCTTTTTTTGCACTGTTTATCTTCAGTATGAATAACAAACTAGCCCAGTCAGCTACATTACTTGAAATAAGAGGACAACGAAAGGAGCCGAGTAAGGACACATAGCATATGCTGTTATTGCAGACAGGCAGCAGGTTATTTTAAAACAGGTGCCCTATGCTAAAAGAGCACATTTCTTGTGTCCTTTCATTGCAAGTGTAGAGGTTTTCAGTGACCCTGAGTTATTATTATTCCTTCAAACTTGTTGCCTCTGTTCTGAGCAATATTTTTGACTGTGTAGAAATGCAAAGCAGAACTGTGCCAGAGGGCTCACTCAAGCATTGTGTTTGCACTGCAGGAACACAAAAGGAGAGGTGCTGACCATCCACAGTTACCCAGTGAGTATCAATGGCTGGCATTAAGCAATTGATGACAACAGAGGTTTACACGTGCAAATCGATAACATTATAACCACAAGGGGGTGCATATTGTCACAGGGTCGTGACGGTGATGAAGGCAGCAGTCAAGGTGAAACTCTTTCGGACTTGTTTGGGGCAGCGCTAAAGAACACACGGACAAAGACACATAGTAGACGCCACGGGCGCTGACTTACAACTGAACTTTATTGCCTTTGCCAGTGCATTTATATGTGCCATAATCGCTCGTTGTGACAGCCACGTTTCCCAGAACTAACAAGCAGCGATAAACACCAATCTTAACAATCTGTTTAGCCTATAGCAGAGGAATTTCACATGGAGCACGCGTGCAAGAAAAAAAAAAACCAAAAACAAAACAACAAACAACATAGTAAAATAACAACTGGCGGACGCTTCGCGTGTAAAAGCATAAAACGATGAAAGATTACATGACAACAAAAGGGAAGTGCAAGTGAGAACCACGCTTAAATAAAACCTTTGAGATAATCAATCTCAGCGTCAGACAAAACGATTGAAGGCCTGCTAACGCAGTTGTCACCTGCCTTATGTATGAAAAAGGCTTCCATGATTTCGCGCTCAGTTTTATCTTTCGCTTTCTTGAGGAACTGTGTACGTTGAAAATCAGGGGTACAACCACAGCGTTTGCAGTGCTCACCCAGGAATCCTCCAGTTTGATTGCGCACGTTCAAATTATGCTCCCTAGCTCTCTCGTTAAAACATCGGCTGGTCTGACCGATGTAGCGGCGACCACAACTCAGGGGAATGCTGTAGACGACATTAAAAACGCACATTGTAAACTTGTTCCGGTGTTGCGTGACGCAAACACGTCGCTTCTTACTGTTAGTCAAGGCACACAACTTTGAGAGTTTGCATGGAGCGGAAAAAACAACCTGGACGTTGTGTTTCCTTGCTATTCGTTTAATGTTGTGCGACACTTGGTGTATATATGGGATGACCTTAACCGGCATGTCCGCTTTGTTAGGCTTGTCGTTTGCTTTCGAACGTTTAATATTTTGCAGGAGGGACTCACAAACGGCACTGATAAGTTCTGGGGGTAACCCGCACGCTTTAGTCTCAGAACTTGGGCACAAAAACTTTCGGAAAGAGCATGACTGCAAGTCTTATTGAGGGCCGAGTTCAAGCAGTTCTTTGCGATACCGCGCTTGACAAGCTTCGAGTGAGCGCTACTGTGCGGTAGTAAGGCTTTTTTCGATCTTGGGTTGTATAACCAACAGATATGATGAACAGAAAAACGCAACCTAACATCCAAAAACTGAAGCTCATTGTTTACAGGCCTTTCGAAAGTAAACTTAAGACCTTGCCCTTCATTCTGGATACACCTGACAACATTACTAATCACTGCATCAAGGTCAGAAACATCTTTCAAAAGGACCAAAAAATCGTCAACATACCTATAGATGCTTACAATGCGCGGGTCTTGCAACTTTGCTTGGATGCGACTTCCAACAACGGACAGAAAAATATCGCACAAGACTGGAGCGACCGCCGAACCTATACAGATTCCTTGTTTCTGTACGTAGAATTCGTTGTTGAACTCGACCACGGTAGAACCCAAATACAGTTCCAACAATGCTAAAATTGTTCACAATTAACACCAGTGGCACTTGAAAATGCGAGCTCACCATGATCCTCGATCCTCTCGCGAATAGCCACGAGCAATTCCTTATGCGGCACAGAATAGTAGAGATCTTCTATGTCACTTGAAAACCCGTTGAAATTGCCACAGTTCAAACCTTGTAAAAGTTGGACGACATCAGATGACTTCCTAATGACGAACGGGTCGTCTTTCACCAGTACTTGTAGCTGCGTTTGTAGGTAGCCGCTAACCAGCCGCTGCCAAGCGCTTTTTCGGAAACAATGGCTCGAAACGGGGCTTCAGGTTTGTGCGTTTTTACCGTGAAAAATATTTCCAGGACTGCCTTCTCTTCTTTCTTCGCTCGTCCTCTGATGCTCTGAAGGTTGAGATCATCGAGGGCTTGGAGTGCGAGGCGTTTCTGTTTCCGAGGATGGAACGAAACCTGCTTGAAATTTTTCCTTATTGCCGACAAGGCCTTCTCCTGAAAGAGAGCGTTCGGCATTATGACGAATCCTCCTTCTTTGTCGGCCTCTAGAAGGCTAAGCTGACGCTCATTTAAGGCCCTTGAAACCTTATTTAGGGGCTTTTTCATCGAATTCTGCGAGTTGTTGCATCGTTGGAGACATTGAACACTTTCTTTCGATTGTTCACCGCAACGATCAGCGACCTGTCGGACCATAGCCAGCAAACCCGGCCGCTGTACATGAGGCATGTGGCTAAATTTAGGGCCCTTTTCCAGAACGGCCCTGACATCCTCGCGAATAACAGCGTCACCGAGTACAGTTAGGGTGCTTTCCTTTACGAGGATTCCTTTTCCGGGACGGAAAGCTCGACAAGGCGCGATGCCACAAGAACTCAACAGAGACGGCAACCTGCTTCTTAAGTTGATCAAGTCGCCTAGACTCCTTTAGAGGATCTTGTCCGTTTAGCACAAGAACTCTAACCAGTCTTGAAACATTCTCACTTGCCTCCAATATTCAGACTTTAGTATCTTGCAAATACACTTGCAGTGACCCCCCACGATGGCTGAACGACGCCAAATAACATCCTGAATTTCTGAGGGACTTGCTTGTGCTTGATGCAGAGGGACACAATTCTGGATTGACACGTCGTAACGGCGATCAGGTTGGCACACACAATAGCTGGATCCGAGCGGAAGAGACTTGATAGGACAGGGGCCCATTGTATAAGAAATATGTTCTAGGAAAACTTTGGTTTGGGCTGAGCTGGTTCATCGTACAGAACACCGGACAGAAACAAGGAATCTGTATAGGTTCGGCGGTCGCTCCAGTCTTGTGCGATATTTTTTTCTGTCCGTTGTGGAAGTCGCATCCAAGCAAAGTTGCAAGACCCGCGCATTGTAAGCATCTATAGGTACGTGACGATTTTTTGGTCCTTTTGAAAGATGTTTCTGACCTTGATGCAGTGATTAGTAATGTTGTCAGTGTATTCCAGAATGAAGGGCAGGTCTTAAGTTTACTTTCGAAAGGCCTGTAAACAATGAGCTTCAGTTTTTGGATGTTAGGTTGCGTTTTCTGTCATCATATCTGTTGGTTATACAACCCAAGATCGAAAAAAGCCTTACTACCGCACAGTAGCGCTCACTCGAAGCTTGTCAAGCGCGGTATCGCAAAGAACTGCTTGAACTCGGCCCTCAATAAGACTTGCAGTCATGCTCTTTCCGAAAGTTTTTGTGCCCAAGTTCTGAGACTAAAGCGTGCGGGTTACCCCCAGAACTTATCAGTGCCGTTTGTGAGTCCCTCCTGCAAAATATTAAACGTTCGAAAGCAAACGACAAGCCTAACAAAGCGGACATGCCGGTTAAGGTCATCCCATATATACACCAAGTGTCGCACAACATTAAACGAATAGCAAGGAAACACACCGTCCAGGTTGTTTTTTCCGCTCCATGCAAACTCCTCAAAGTTGTGTGCCTTGACTAACAGTAAGAAGCGACGTGTTTGCGTCACGCAACACCGGAACAAGTTTACAATGTGCGTTTTTAATGTCGTCTACAGCATTCCCCTGAGTTGTGGTCGCCGCTACATCGGTCAGACCGGCCGATGTTTTAACGAGAGAGCTAGGGAGCATAATTTGAACGTGCGCAATCAAACTGGAGGATTCCTGGGTGAGCACTGCAAACGCTGTGGTTGTACCCCTGATTTTCAACGTACACAGTTCCTCAAGAAAGCGAAAGATAAAACTGAGCGCGAAATCATGGAAGCCTTTTTCATACATAAGGCAGGTGACAACTGCGTTAGCAGGCCTTCAATCGTTTTGTCTGACGCTGAGATTGATTATCTCAAAGGTTTTATTTAAGCGTGGTTCTCACTTGCACTTCCCTTTTGTTGTCATGTAATCTTTCATCGTTTTATGCTTTTACACGCGAAGCGTCCGCCAGTTGTTATTTTACTATGTTGTTGTTGTTTTGTTTTTGTTTTTGGTTTTTTTTTTTCTTGCACGCATGCTCCATGTGAAATTCCTCTGCTATAGCTAAACAGATTGTTAAGATTGGTGTTATCGCTGCTTGTTAGTTCTGGGAAACGTGGCTGTCACAACGAGCGATTATGGCACATATAAATGCACTGGCAAAGGCAATAAGTTCAGTTGTAAGTCAGCGCCCGTGGCGTCTACTATGTGTCTTTGTCCGTGTGTTCTTTAGCGCTGCCCCAAACAAGTCCGACGATGAACCAGCTCGCCCAAACTAAAGTTTTGCTTGAAACTCTTATTTGGACGAACTTGTGGCCGAGAAATGAAACTCGAACTGATAGCGGCGAACAGGACGTCGGCCGTCGATAAACTGAACCGTGGCAAGGCACGCCGGCAATTTATACATGCAGCATCGAACATTCGAGCCTTATCGCTAGTGGCCGCGTTAGTTCCGGAATAATCTTAGCTGTTCGCGTTTGCACGCTCAAGCCTATAAGAAGATTCTAACATACCCTTGAAGGTTCCCCAGACATTAGGGCGCTGCTTGTGCAAGGCAGCGGCTACGCATGCAACGGACTTGTTAGATTAAAATAATAAAAGAAGCACGCGGCATTGCCCCCCTCTGAAAAAGCATCGTCCCGGTGCATGTAACAAAATGTGGAAGGGGACAAAAAAGGCTACACAAATAAACTACAATGATAAAGGGAAAAAAAAAGCAGAGTCCTAAGGTTTGCTAACACGTATAAAACGGCTTAAGGCGCACGACATGGACGACTTCAGGTCGTGCACGGCGCCGTTGAGAGTTCGTAATGTCGTCCGGGATGACTATGTAGTCTAGAGTGCCGAGACGTCGAAGCACCTTGTATGGCCCGAAGTATCGCCGAAGAAGCTTCTCGCTAAGTCGGCGTATCGGCGTCCAGACCCACACGCAGTCACTGGGTTGGTATTCCATGTGGTGTCGTCAAAGATTATAGTGACGGCTGTCGACTCTCTGCTGGTTCTTGATGCGCAGGCGAGTGAGCTGTCGGGCTTCTTCGATGCGTTGCAAATAAGCGGCGACGTCGATATTGTCTTTGTTGGTGGCTCTTGTCAGCATTGCATCAAGCATCGTAGCCCAGCTACAATGCTCGACCTTGATCTCTGTCGGTGATAAGTACTTCTGGGGCGCCATGACGAAGGATGATGTTCTCAACGAAGAACTTGGCTACCTCGGTGGCACTGCCTTTGCGCAGAGCCCTTGTTTCAGCATAGCGGGTGAGGTAGTCGGTGGCTACGACAATCCATTTATTTCCGGAAGTCGACGATGGGAACGGCCCCATTAGGTCCATCCTGATTTGCTGGAATGGTAGGCGAGGTGGTTCGATCGGCTGAAGAAGGCCTGCTGGTCTTGTCGGCGGTGTCTTGCATCGCTGACAGTCTCGGCATGTCCTTACGTAACGAGCGACGTCGGAGGCAAAGCACGGCCAATAGTACTTTTCCGTTATTCTTGCGAGCATGCGGGAAACACCGAGGTGTCCAGCCGTCAACTCATCGTGTAGGGCCTGGAGGGCTTCTGGTCGTAATGCTGAGGGCACCATGAGAAGGTAGTTGGCTCGAAGTGGCGAGAAGTTCTTCTTCAGAAGAATGCCATCTCGCAAGAAAAACGGCGCCAGTCCTCGCTTGAATACCTTCGGAACAACGGCTGTCCTGCCCTCGAGGTATTCCACAAGGCCGCTGAGTTCCGGGTCGCCTTGCTGTCGTTCGGCGAAGTCATCGGCGCTTATTCTTCCAGGAAGTAGTCATCATCCTGTTCTTCCTGCGGCGGAGGAAGACCAGGATGAAGAGAGGCCAGTTTTGAAGACAGGCCAGTTGCAGTGGTAGGGATCGAGAGCCAACGAGTGCTCCAGGGAGGAACATGGCTCAGAAGTGGTTGTGTCACCGCGAATGCTCTTCTGCCGCTCTTGGTCATGTGTAGTAAAGGTCTTGGCAAGCTCGCGACACTCTTCAGCAGGTCTGGCTGTGGCAGAAATAGGTGCACCCTCAGATCGATCCGGCTTGTATGGAAGGATTGTGTCGATTGTGTGCAGCGGGTGCCTTTCATACATAAAAAAAAGGGGGAAGAACTAGTAGTGCTCTGAGGGGCGGTATTGTAGGCGTAGGTGACGAAGGGCAGAATGGCATCCCAATTGGTGTGATCAGTGGCGTAGGTAGGTCCACTGTTAAAGGGAACACTCGAAGGAGCAACTTTCATTTTGTTGGACCCCTAACGGCCAGTGGATGCGGAAAGATTGTTCGTGCACATTGCTAGTCTATCATAAGGGTTTGGAACTGTCAACCACCAGTAGTTTATGCAAATTTAAGCCACTATGCTTCTGTAGGAGAACGATATCAGGACATACCCAAAACGCAAGCGTTCCCTTTAACAGTGGACCCATCTGTACATGGAGAGCATCTCGCCAAGCGTTCGGTTAAAGCGTTCGGTGAGGCCATTCGTCTGCGGGTGGTAAGCAGTAGTTTTGCGGTAAACAACGTTGCACTCTTTGAGAATGGCTTCGTCGACTTCCGACAAGAAGACATGGCCTCGATCAGTGAGCAGCTCCTGGGGTGGACCGTGCGCAGCATGAATCGGTGGAGCAGGAAGGAGGCAACATCGCACGCTGTAGCCGCTGGGAGGGCGGCAGTTTCAGCGTATCGCGTGAGGTGGTCAACAGTGATGATGGCCCTGCGGTTACCAGCCGACAGTAGAGGAAGTGGCCCATACAAATCGATGCCGACGCGCCCAAATGGGTAGTCAGGGCAAGGTAGAGGTTGCAGACCTGCCGGCTACAGGTACGTTGAAGTTTTGCGGCACTGACAATAAATGCAGGAGTGAACGAACTTCTGCACGTAGCGGTACATCCCTCGCCAAAAGTACTGTTGGCGAATGCGGTGGTAAGTTCCGGTTACCCCAGAGTGTGCACACTGCGGATCAAAGTGGAACGACTCGCATATGTCAGAACGCAGACTGCGGGGTATTACTAACAGCCACTGGTGGCCATCACCGTTGTTATTGTGTCGGTGGAGGAGGTCGTAGCGAATGGCAAAATGGTGGGCTTGGTAACGCAACGCGCAAGTGGATAGTGTTGCCGATGGATCAGTCAGCAAGTCTATCAGTGAGGCAATCCATTGATCCTTGCGTTGTTCGGTAGCGATGGTGTGAATTGTCGATGGAAGAAACGGCAAGGTGAGACAATGAGCTGTGGGCATTGTCGTCAGGCAAGGCAGAGCGTGACAGGGTGTCGGCATCAGCATGCTGGCATCCGTTGCGGTACAGCACGCGGATGTTGTGGTCTTGCAGGCAAAGTGCCCAATGGGTGAGATGACAACCAGTGACGACAACTAGCATAGTGCATGATGGTCGGTGACATCAAATGGGCGACCACACAAATAAGGTCGGAACTTCGTAAGGGCCCAAATGATTGCCAGGCATTCTTTTTCCGTGACGGTGTAATTGTCTCGGCTTTAGTAAGCGTACGACTTGCATATTGCCACGACATATTCCGGGAACCCAGGTTTGCGCTGGCGCAAGGACAGCGCCGAGGCCAAACACCGCTGGCGTCTGTGTGTACCTTTGTAGAGGGCGTAAGGTCGTAGTGGCGTAGTATCGAAAGAGACGTCAACAAACGACGGAGCTTTGCGAAAGCGTCGTAGCACTCTGACGGACCACGAATTTTTAGGGGCCCGTTGCTGCCATCAGTTGGCGATATGATAGTCGCGAAGTTTCGTATGAAGGCCGAAAGTAGGAGCATGGTCCTACAAAACTGCGCAGTTCTCTGACGGACGTAGTTTTGGGGAACTCTGTCCACGGCCCCGAAGCTTGGCTGGATCGGGGAGAATTCCGTCCTTGGGACACGACGTATCCTAGTATTGTCAGCTACCGTGTTGCAAATCAGCACTTCTTTAAATTCAGTGTAGCCCGGCGTTGCTGAAATGCGTCAAAACATGCCGCAAGCGTTGAAGATGCGTGGAGAAGTCCGGGGCGGAAAACGACGACGTCGTCGAGGTAGCACAGGCACATGTGTTATTCAGGTTGCGCAGATGGTATCCATCATGCGCTCAAAGGCGTGGGTGCGTTACACAGCCCAAACGGCATGACTTGGCTTTGTACAAGCCGTCGGGCGTGACAAAACGCTGTCTTCGGCTCGAGCTTCATCAGCCATGGGGACTTGCCAGTACTCTGAGTGCAATTCATATGAGGAAAAGAATTTTGCTCCTTGCAGCTGTCAATGGCATCGTCTATTCGAGGTATGGGATAACGTCATTATGGGTAATCTTATCGAGTTCATTTGTAGTCCACACAGAACTGCACAGAGCGTCCTTCTTCGCAACGAGAACGACAGGAGACGCCACGGGCTTGCTTGAGGGGCGAATAACATCGCGCAAAGCATGCCTTCGATTTGATTGTTAATTACACAGACGCTCTGCTGGAGATATGCGATATGGACGTTGCCGCAGTGGTGGTTGGGCGCCAAGTGTCGATGCGATGCGTGACAGCGGACGTGTGGCCGAGGGAAGTTTGCGCGACATTGAATGAAGAACAAAATTCTTCCAACAGGCACAGAAGCTGGGAACGCTCGACTGACGTAAGGGTGTCAGCAGTTGAAGAACCAAGTACATCAGCGGGTGACAAATCAGCTGCGGGAAACAGCACTGAGCGTACGGGGAAGCTGGCGCAGTGCGTGCCACCCGGTGCGTCCATAACTTGTGCATCTTCGAGGGCTTGCGCTCTGCCGACACATTCCCCTCGCACCAACCTAACAATGTACGGGGATGGGTTCGTAACAAAAATATTGGGTGTCGCCCCGAGCGACTGCACGGTCGCAAATGGCACCAGCAAGCCTTTCCTGGGGAAAATGGTGGTCAGATGGAGGACCTCCACCTGATTGTGAAGATGTTTATTGGCGGGCAACTCGGCGATGATGCACGACAGCGACAGTCAAGGCGGGGGCCAACTCTTGGCACAAGTTGTGTTCTCTCCGAAAGGAGCCAAAGAGGGCGACCCTCTAGAAGGTGCTGGAGAGGACGACCCACTGTAGAGTTCCCAGGCTTCGCTACATGTCACAATTATGATTGATATTAGCGTACTGTTCAGCCTTTTTTTGTGTCTCACATATGTTACCTGAGCGTTGCCCCATATAATGTAAATTGAGTTACATAAAGTGACGTGAAGAGTCAACGACAAAGCTTGGACCTAAGGTCCATAATGTGTACGTTGAAGTCACCAACTAGTATAAGGGTTTGTGCTTGTAGGTGTTTTATATTGTTTCGTCACAATTATGATTGTTGTTTGTCTATTGTAAACCTTTTTTTTTTTTATTCACATACGCACATATGTTTCGATTATTGCAACAGTTTTCTAACCACCATGACAGCGGACGGTGAGCATCGACGACAAAGCTAGATCCTTAGGTTCATAATGTCTAGGTGTTTTATATTGTTCTGTCACAATTATGATTGATATTAGTCTATTGTTAAACCATTTTAGGGGATTTATACGGTGCTGTGCCGTGAGCACGGACGCCACACAACGGACAAGCCTAGACCCTAAGGTGCTTCGCCCCTAAAAAACAGCACACTGAATTAAATGCACACCATGCCTGCACCAGAACACGCAGCACAGTCGCAGCGAAAGGTGGAGGACGGCCTTTCCAGAATCCGTTGCAAACTCTCTTGGGGCAACTACTACAGTACAGTTGCAAGGTACCCCGCTCCCCATAAATAAATTGTGGCATTATTCATCATTCTGCGGAGAAGTGAGGTACCCGATACAACATCTGTAAGGCATGAGCACTTTGTTGATGCTGTCGCAGATGATGAAGTATGTGGGGATCGAGAGCATCCTCCTACCTGGCGCCTCGTTCCCCAGCTGCCGCGCGCGTGCCGGCCGCGTAGCCCGGGCGCACTTAGGCACCGGCAATCGCCAAGATGGCGGGTCAGGGCGCCTCTTTGTCTGGGCAAGCGTCGGCTCCGTCCCGCGCTGGCATGTCCATGGCACCGCTACGCTGGCGTGCTGCGCGGGCCTACGTCACAACGCAGCGCCATTCACCACTTGGGCCGCTGTGACATCCTCCTCTCCTACGAGCTAAGATGCGCCCGACGATTCGCTCACGGCGGGAGATGCTCTCAGGCCTTGACGAGAGGTTGACGCGCTGCTCTAGCAGGCGGCTTCTCGTTCGTGTGCTCGACTGCTGCCCTTTGTGTGATAGTCGTAGCGCCGTAGGCAAGCTACTTGCCGGTCTTGCGGAGTTCCCTATACGGCCTGCTAGCCCGTGAGTGTCGCACTGTGCTGCATCTTGGGTTAATAAACCCGTTGTTGTTGTTACCCGCCTCGTGCGTGGTTTCTGCGCCGTGCTCGGAAGGGGGAAAACGACGAACCCTTGGCCGCAGCGTCGTCGGCGTCGTCGCACGCAGCGGCAGTGGAGAACGTCGCGTCCCTACACGGTCGCGCTCGTAGGTAAGCCTAGTGCAAACCTATCTCCACAAGTATTATGGCTGAGCCTTTTTTTAAATGGGTGGGAAGCTTTAAACCCCTCACTCGTCGCACAATTTGCATAGTGTGACTCCTGCTGTTATCTTACTGTTTCTACCACGCCATATTACATCTGTTGAAGTGATCCCTTGCCTAGGTTCTTTTTGCGAAGGAGTTTCCTGCATCTGTGTGGCTCTGTGGTAGAATATTCGACTGCCTCACAGCAAGAGCAGGAATGCGATAAGTACACGCCGTAATGTTGCATGAACTAGGGCTAGCAGCTTTTTGCTCCGATCTCACTTAACTCTACAAAACGCTGGTGTGGCAATATGGCCACTCCCGGGAGAGAAGCGGTTTGTCGGTCAGTTTGTTGTATCAGTGGCCCGAGCGCGAAGCAGTGAGATCACAGCGCTCACAGCGCGTAGAAGGTATACGAGCCGTTCGCTGGGGGATGTCTGCCGAAGCAGCGCGCGTGCCAGCACTCTCGATTGCGCCCTTATAGTCAACGTTCACAGTTGCTGCTCAGGTTATGCAGTCCCTCTCCCAGACATTCGTTCCTGCTCCTTAGTCCAGCAAATGACGGGCAGGGCGTTTCCTTCTTCTTGAGGAGCAATCGACGGCAGGCCTTGCACGCGGGTTGATGTTATTCCGTGTGACGGAGATGGCCAGCTTGTTTCATCTCTGCTTTAGCCATGTTCCTTGCCAACGCTTGCGAGCATTTACTCGCGGGTAGAACATACAATGCGCGTAGCGATGTTATCGATTTACAGTTTATACGGAACATGACGGCGACGGTGAAAACCTGTCCTGAGTGTCCATGCAATTGCTAACGCAATAAAAAAATATACAAAAAACTGTCGAAGCGGGCTCGCCTTTTTCCTGGAAAGCTGCATTGTCTCCGCTGTAAAGAGTGCGTCCGTTGGAAGAATCATATAATCCGGCGCCTTTTCCATTGGTTTCGTTCTCGCCTTCAATACCCTTCTTACAGGGGACATCTCCTTGCCACTTATTTCTTCGTAAAGCACGCGTACAATGTCAACACTAAGCGTTGAACCTATCATGATTTCGCGCTTGTCGAGTATACAGTCTGTTATTTCTGCATGCGCGGTCGCAAATGCACAAAATGCAGTGAAATCAGTTAATCGCGCATGATGGTCGTGCGAGAAAAGAGTGGGTGGGCGGCTGCATAGCAAAGCAGTATGGGAGACAATTCACAACTGTTATTTCTCGTATATGGACCAGTCGAGAGTTTCCTCTTTCCTTTTTTTCTTTCCTTTTTGTTTCCTTTTTTTTTCGTTCCATACTTACAGTGTTGTTTCCCTCTTGTTATTATAATTTGTACTTCCCATGCCCCTCCTGCTTGGGCCCTTACCTGGGTCTGCAGTATGTCATAAATAAAATAAATAAATGTACCCTGATGATGTCACGCGAATCACTGTTCTGGCATCACGAAGTGCACCAAAAGACAAGAAACGCCGAGAGTAACGCGCTCGTTGTTTTTGTTTTTTGTTGTATTTTCAGAGGCTGTTAGGGGCCCTTTATAAAAACAGGGCGTGCAAACACGGACACAGGAGAGTAGTCAAGACACCAGAAACCCCACTAACAACTGAAAAATCACACAGCAGCGGAACCGAAGGTAGCCACAAATATATATCTGCGAATTCCCACGTAAGAGGCCATACCTATCAATCAAGTGCCAGTAGTGGTCTACGTGAGAGATAGCTGTTCACTATCTCGGCTTTTCTTTTATGTCCGTGTTTCCACGTCATGTCTTGTTAACATGAATGTGTGCAAACTAGCTCAGCTATATTCCAAGTTTGCCACAAGTTTGCCATTCTCTTTACTTCTGTATTTATTATCGATTTACTAGAGTAAGAATGAAAGGAAAAACTTACTAACGCACCGAGATATATATATATCTATCCATTTGATTTATTTATGCACAGTGTACTAGGTCCAAGACTCCAAGAATATGCTATCTAGTGAGTTGGGTCGTCGCCCTTTGAGGCTGAAGGACGCGGCAGTGTTAAGGTCAGACAATACTCGTGATATTTCTGGAGAAGAAAAAGATACTTCAACTTCTGGGGAGCTATTCTCGATGCGTTCATCCAAAGGAGATATCCACAGTCCATTTCGGCAGAGCGCATTCAGTGATTCGAAAAAAGCGGAGAGCCGTGATGTCACCTCGCTCTTGACCACGTCGCCGCACCGAACCCGCCAGCACATTCCTAGTGTAAGAAGAGCGTGGACGAACTGCACAGAAACAGGCACTTTTCAAGTCTAAATTTGCGTATGAACGGGTCCCGGATGTTTGAGAACGATGCAGGGAATGCGTACCGACCTTACAGCTGTGTTAGACGAGCGGCCTCATTAAACCTAAATCGATGGCTAACACGATCAAAAGACATCTGCACCGAAAATCGGATCTCTGAGGGCTGCGTTCGTTGCATTGAAGCGCATTCCGTCCCTATCATGCTTCGTGATGTCAGGATGGGCGCTGCAGAACAAGATCCGGTAACGGGGGGCGCGCTTCTCTCCGAGCTCCCGCTATTCAGCGGCCGCTGAAATGGACAGTTCATTACATGGACACATCGAGAAGAGCTCCTCCGGCAAAGTGCTGTACTTTACAAGGTGTGGGTTCGAGCTAGTTGGTACTCCATGATCAACACTTCTTGCGCAAAATTTTCTTAGACAACGGACGAAACAGACACGGACGGGCGCGAACTTCCAACTGAATTTATTATCAACATGTGACATATATATATACACACAAATATAATCATGACAAAACAAAAACACCAATGGCACAGGTGTGCAGTGTGTCAGTGCGCATCAGCTACTCATTCCCCCAAATGTAGTGTTCCTTCCAAGAAGGCCATTTCCTTCTGTGTCAATGAAACTGATGTCATGCTCACGCAGTTGCCGCCCTCCCGTTGCATTTCGGCTACCTCCACAATTTCTTGCGTGCGTTGATCCCCGTCATGAAAACAGCAGTACACTGTTGATACAACGGTTTGCACCCAGACTCGTGGCAAATGAATGGCCAATTTTCATCCCTGCCCCCTTCCACCCGTTGCATGCTCACGCAGGCGGTTGCGCCCGTTTGTGTCTGTTTCGTCCGTTTTCTAAGAAAATCTTGCGCAAAAAGTGTTGAGCTGTATTTTATTTCCAGATTCCCCATTCGAATTAAAGAAAAGACTAATGGCGGCGCGCCGCAATTATTTCGCGGCGGCGGCGGCGTGATCTCTCTTGGGACTTTGGCGGCGGCGCGAGCGGCGTGACCAAAAACAGGCGGCGGCGGCGGTGGCGGCGCGGCGGCACACACCTCTACCTGGGATTGAGTCCCGCTCAATACTGGATTTTTTTTCTCATCGTGCCCTACAGTGGTTGTGGCCAACTACGCCACCAAAAGCAGCTGTTGTTGCGACCTCGTAACACCTTTGCTGTAAAAAAGACGAGATAGCATGAAGTGCTGACAGTACTTTGTGTCGTGTTGTCTCCTTTCTTCTGACTTTTTTTTGTAATGGACTCTTACCAACACGCCCACTCGTGCATCCTGACAAGTTTGTGTCCCAGACGGCCAAAAATAGCTTGCTCTCCACCAACAAACAATGCAGCAGACTGGACCAAATGACACAGCCACTGGCTAATTTTAGATTGTGAAAAAATCCTCAGTAATACTCCTATTGTTGGGGTCAAGGTCAGTAAACAAAAAATATGTCTCTATTTCAAATGCTGAAAAGGTATCTTGCACATCCAGTCTCGATTTATTTTACCTGCATTCATGCAATGCAGCATCTGGCATGGTACGTGTGTGTTTTTAGAGCACAGCTCTTAGGCACTTGGTTTCTGCGTTGAGCGGCGTTGCCATCGGTGGCGTAACCGATAGGCATGAAAAAATAAAATGAGAAAAAAAATACCCAAGATCGCATGGGATTTTGACCCGGGTCCTCTGCGTGGCAGTCGAGTATTTCACCACAGAGCCACGCTGGTGCTTGAACCTCGTTTGCAAAGAGACCCTATACAGACGTAATGTTGGGCAAGGAATCGCATTAACCTATGTAATATAGCGTGGCAGAAGAGTAAAATAACAACCAGTCATCACACAGTCCTAATTGCGCAATGAGTGTGTGGTTCAATGTTTCCCACCCACTGCAAAGTGCTTAGCCACAATTCTTCATGGTCGTCAGCCAAATGCAGCATCAACAAAGTGCACATAATGCCTTACAGATGTGTAGCGGGTACCTTGCTTATCCGCAGAAAGATGAATAAGGGCGTAGTGGGTGCTGTCCTGCTTCACAAAAAATTATGATTTATGGCGTAGTCGATACCTTGCAGAAAGCCAAAACTTCAAACACTGTTGGCTTTGCCCCAACACGAAGCTGCGCTCAGAATTCGCATTAGGCAGTATTGTAATCGTCCGTGAATTTTTTGTCAACACTGTGTGCCTGTGTTGGTAACATGTGTCGTGCTGAGCCCACCACGGCAGTCCTTGCCAGTGCACGCTACCTGTACTTCTACAGACATCAGCTCTTATTCAGCTTATTTAACCTTTTGCGGTCTGTGGTCGGGCACTGATGGACAAGTTCTTTCGCGGTTGATTCACACACGCGTTTTCTCACTACATTATGTGCCATCTGTAAAAGAGTAAGTAAACTTCTTTTACTTGAGCTTTGAGTCATTTAGTTTCGGACCAGAACGAATGGAAAAGGTTTCGGGCACCTCAAAATGCATATTCCAAGTTTGGCTTCACTCGGGTGGTCTAGCCAAACAAAACTGGTGCATACCAGGTGCTTGGCCAGACTTTTGCTGCATTGTGTGTGGCACACTATAGCCATGTAAGTGTAGCTGGCACGTTGCCAACACATTCAGAGAAATGCTCAAGGCCATGCTGCCTTGATTTCTTGTTGGGATAGAACAAGCAATTGGTCTGCTTATACTTGATGGATTTCTGCATCAGGAGACCCATGAGGCAACCAAGACCAGTAGTAAAATCTTTCTATGGTTACTTGGAAAGGTGTTGCTGGACCCCTTCATGAAGTTTTCATTAAAGCATGAGCACTGGTAATTACAGCTCTGTAGTATTGATCTACAGTAGTGTACAAGACATCACCTAGCTTGAAAGAAAATGTGCCCTCTGCCGTGGTGCTCTTAAGTTTCTTTGTGCCTTCCATAAAATGCCGTGTGGCACTTGTCTGCTCTCCTGCCCCTAAACGGTTTATCCGAAAAAATTTCCCAACGCTGCAGCCACTCACGCCTACAGCACCTTTATTGCTCCAATTATTTCTTTCTAAAATTCAACTCCTTTCTGTCTCAGATACCTGGCTACAGTGTAACATGCAGTTGCGGGTGCACTTCAGACAGGAAAACTTGAATGTTCTATAAAATTTATGTAGTGCTGTACAGAAGTTTCTTGCCTATCTGAATGGCTTTCTTCAGTGTGAAGCTGAGCCTAATTGATGACTCCTCTCAGACTGTTGAGCAGCATTTGTGAGAGCGCACTGACAAGAATATGCAACAAATGCGAGCTTGCGTTTGTGCCACTCCAAGTGTCAGAAATACCTTTTTTTTTTTCTGGTCCAAAAATTTCTTCACTGTAGAGGTTGTCACAGTTCAACCCTTTTGTTTGGCTTCCACCAGGTGTAGCGTCCACGGTAACTTGTATGTGTATGCCTATATATGTGTGGACCCAATGAAGAGGCGGCGTACTATCATCTGAGCAAGCAGCGTGTACGTGTTGGTTCGTCTCTGCGTGCTTGTGCTCCCACGGCCCTAACCACGTGACATGATGTAAGTGGAATTTGAACCCGTGCCCACATTCGTTACTGGCAGCCTAGCACACAATATCTGGGTGCCTTTCAGCAGAACACCTTCAGCAGAGCTCGTCTACCACAGAGGCATACGTGGACTTTTGTGGCCAACCATGCTGGCAGAAGGAGGTTGCACTCACCATCAGGACTCTTGTGCAAACCTTGCACTCACCATTAGACTCTTGTGCCTGTCGCACGTCTTTGGGGCTGAGTGGCTAGACCTCCGACGTGCAGCATGTGCTGCTCTTGAGTTCTACAGTATCTAGGGGAGTGGATGCCTTGTGGGTGATGCGCGACAAAGTATCTGCCGTGTCTAGCAGCTTCCCTGGCATATGCAGCATCCAGAACTGGTATCGCATGGTCTTCATCCGTAGTCTCTGAATACGAGGCGGCAACGTGTCCATCTTGCCCAGAAGTGAAACGAGCGGCAGGTGGTCAGTCTCGACGTCGAAGGTGATGCCTCGGACGAACTCGTCGAACCTTTGGATAGCCCACGTTGTTGCCACAACTGCTTTTTTGGTCTGTCTGTAACGCTGTTTGATCTCGGTCACTGACCTCGAAGCGAATGCGACTGGGCGGCACTCTCCAGAGGGTTGTGTCTGTAGCAAGACAGCACCGAGTGGGCTTGTGTCTGCAAACACTGTGGTGGCGTTCAACCTGTGGTACTTGGCCATGCACCTGTCCGACATCAAGGATTCCTTGATTTTCTCGAATGCTGCCTTTCGCACATGCTGCCACACCCAACTCGCAAACTTGTTCAGTAAGGCTCCGATGGGCGCTGTGATGTCCGAGATGTGTGGCAAGAATCTGGCGAGATGATTCACCATTCCGAGCAGCCTTCTAACGTTGGCGACGTCTGTTGGAGCTTCGATGGCTTTGACTGCTTCAACCTTGCCTGGCTTTGGCCTGATATTCTGCGCTGAGATGACGACTCCTAGGTAGTGATGCAGAACTATGGGTAAATTGACTATCGATAGTATCGATAGTTTTTTTTAAACTATCGATAGTGTAAACAAACTATCGATAGTCCAGTCAGTAGTACCATCAGTAATATTACTAGCGATATTACTGGCACGCGTGTTTATTCCTTTGTTTTGATGTATTCGGGTTTCACCAACAAAGACTCTTAGGAACGTTTGGCACAGACCGCGCCGCAATGTTTGAGAAGCGTCGCGATTGTTTGAGATCATTTTGTTAAGATTACGCGCTGGACGTGAATAGTCAAGTTTACTCGAGAGCTTACGCAAGCACCAGCGATAACGCTGGAAGTTTCGATGACTGATGCGTAAAAGATGAAGCGTTCGACCAATCATCAGATTATTCTACGTCCGGCGACTGTTCTCGCCGCTATCATTGTGCAGCGTGTATCGCTTGTATGTTGAGTTTTGATTTTCTGGGCACAAGTCCGGCCAAATAGAGCTTCGTATTTCCCAGTATTTCTGCAGCATTCTTCACCCTCACAGCCACGTGACAAACTATTCATAGTGGTGCGAATAATGATGATGTTGCTGGCTGGCCATATTGCCAAAATGTTTGCGATAGCCTACTATCAGCTTCGCTTAATTTATGAGCAATTTTCGGCGAGAGAAACAAATTATATCCGCAGTGAAAATGGCGGAATATGTCCATTATTAAATTCATATTCAAAAGCATTCAGTTACACCTTATGATTAACAAACTTAGTTTTTGATAATTTTTTTTATTTTGGAATCATAAAATGCAATATAAGTTTGAGGCCGCGCAGTTCCATCACATGTAAAGGCTTCCTTTCCGCTCCAGTTGAACAGTTTGACTTTATGATCATATGTCAGCGAAGCACTCTGATGAAGAACACAAGCATGTCCTGCAGGAGTGCGCTTAACTGAGCTGGTTGGTACATGATTAAGAAGAGAGCAAACAGCGCTAAACACTTTCTTGCCCTTCAGCCTGCTCCTCCGGCTCCACTGTGTACCACGTGCACGGGGAACCAAGTTTATGCTGTAGTGAGTTCGCGCTGTTGATTTTATACTATCGATAGTACTTACTATTGATAGCGCTATCAATAGTATCGATAGTACCATCGATAGTTCTGCATCACTACTCCTAGGGCCCGTATTCTGAAACGCTCCTTACTTCAGTGAGAGGGCCTTAACTGCTTGAGGACCCCTTATCACGTATTCTGGGACGCTCCTTACTAAGGTTCCCTCACTGAGGCCCTCCTTGGTGCTCCCTCAAGTTAAGGTAGCTCTAGGGCTACCTTCAGGCCTCCTTACCACGCTACTTGCACTGAAAGGGCGCTTCTCTGCAGTACTTTGTCAGCAACAGTGTGTCCGATTTCTTATTTTCAATCGATGCCTTGCACTTCTGCACAAGCTCGCTAAAATTGTATCCTCGTCGTTGTTCGAAAATTTCTTGCCAGGCGTGTTTTCAAGCGTGCAGCCGAACGGCTGTCAACATTTTTCGTTAAGATTGTGCAGCGCGAAGAGGACAAAGCATTTTACAGGAATAGAGAAAAAAAGAACAGACTCAAGGAATGTGAAACGGTAGGCCCCCCTCATCACCCACCGTTCGTGCTGCCGTCTTCCAGGAATGACAGTTCTTGTTTGGATTAGTCTAACAATGGCATTTTTCACATGCCATGCGGGCTGCTTCCACAATGAGGCAGGTGAGGTCTTCTGGGTAAGAGAAAATCACATTGGTCTTAGCGAACACAGGGGTGCAGCCGTATGTGCTACAATGTATGCCCAGGAAACCCTCCTCTCCTTTTCTGCGAATTATCTCAGCCACTGAAATCAGTAATCCGTCATGATACAGGTGAGTGACCTGTGCCTGAAAGCTGGCGCCTACTCTGTGGCAGCATGACTATTTTAATGCGTTGTAGAAGCAAGCCCGAACAGTAACCCTTTTGACAAGCTTACTGTGCGGTGTTGAGCTTGTACGAGCCTGGTTCATATGTCCAGCAAACATGATCACGGATGAAATCGAGCTTAAGGTCAAGGAAGCCGACAGAATACTAGAAGGGAATATCACGTGTTACGACGATGGGCGATATACATTCTTCAAATATTCCGACCATTTGTGACAACTCAGAATGCAACTCCGAGGCACCACACTGTATGACTACTAAGAAATCGTGCACATATATCTGAATACTTTCAGGACTTGGGTTCCTGGTAACCGCTGCTCTAAGCTTTTCTCATTTAGCAAATTAAAAAAAAGGGTCAATCCACGAAGGCGCGATGCACGACCCGATAGACGCGCCCTTGTTTTGAATGTAAACATAATAATTTACTTGGACATAAGTGCATTCGAGTCAAATTTGCACCAAAGTGAGTAGATTTCACAAGTTTAACACTACTCGGTTATGAAAATCAATCTCATGCACGTCTTCAATTCTTTAAACGATCTTTATTACTCGCTCCCACATAGCAGGCCGTTGAAATACATCAATTACACTGTACATCAATGAACGCAATCAGCTCCAAGGTTGCTCGACCATCCGGTTTTTGTCTGCTGCAACAGGCGAAAGTTAAGTAAACGGAAAAGGCTGTGCACCTATATCACAAAAAGCAGTGTACACGTTATTGTTCATCGTTATGCACAAAAAATATTCCTTTATTCTTGCATGAAAACGGATGTTTAGTCAGTAGTTCACACGTAAAGCAGTGTACACGTTATTATTCTTTAGGAGAACTTGCGTTTGGCCTAGTTGGTGCTTACTGTTTGACATTTTGGCCGCACAAAAAGACGAGGACAGAGGGATGTACGACGACACGGGTGGTAAACTTTCAACTCATTTTATTCAGTGAAAGACGTAGCAATATATAGCGAGTTTTGACATGCGCAGACACAGTTACGTCCGCTCATCAGTCTATTGGGGCAGCCACCTGTCCAAGAAAGACATTTCCGATTGAAATAATCTGATAGAGGTGTCACTGACAATCATCACTTTTTTTTCTAATAAGTAAGCTTCTAATAGCTCTCGCACCTGCCTGCGCACTGTAAAGACTGCACGTGTGAACCACGGTTTCAAGGGATAAAGATTCTGGGCAGAAGCCAAGATCAAACAGCTCGAGAGCTATTAGAAGCTTACTTTATTAAAAAAAAAGTGATGATTGTGTCAGTGACACCTCTATCAGATTATTTCAATCGAAATGTCTTTCTTGGACAGGTGGCTGCCCCAATAGACTGATGAGTGGACGTAACTGTGTCTGCGCATGTCAAAACTCGCCATATATTGCTACGTCTTTCACTGATAAAATGAGTTGAAAGTTTACCGCCCGTGTCGTCGTACCTCCCTCTGTCCTCGTCTTTTTTGTGCGGTCAAAATGTCAAACGTTATTATTCACCGTTATGCCTACGAAATATTCCTTATTCTTGCTTGAAAACGGACATTTAGTCCATATTTCACACGCACTCTCGATCCCAGACTTGTAAAACACGCGCCTTACCTTACTGAGGCGGGCCTTAGGAAAGGAAGGTTGATGGAAGTTTTCAGAATACGCTGGCTCCCTCAAGGAGCTCCTTAAGATTAGGAGGCATGAAGGGCTCCTCACGTAAGTTAAGGAAATGGTCTGAGGTAAGGAGCGTTTCAGAATGCGGGCCTAGGAGACCTCAGATACTCCAAAACGACACTTGTCCTGTTTCAATGTGATGCCTGCTTTTGCAAGGCAAGATAGCAGCTGGTTCAGTCTGGCGCCATGTTTTTAGCAGCTGCGTCCAAAAACCAGAATATCATCCATCATATAGGTGACTCCTTCTTGGCCCTCCAGGATCCTTGCCATCTGTTTTCGGAAGTACTCTGGTGCGGATGTGATGCCAAAGGGAAGCCGACAAAGCAGGATCAGCAGAATGGATGGGGTAATGAACATCGTGAGCTCTTGGGAATCCGCAGAGAGCTGCACCTGGGGGTGGAAGCTTGCGGTTGCATCCAGCTTTGAAAAACTGCTGCGTCATCAAGGACTTGCTCAACAGTTGGTAGAATATGGCGTTCTCAGAGGACGACCTTATTCAGTTGAGCCAAGTTGATGCACCCATCATCTTTCAGATGACGACGAGACCGGAGCACCATGGTTTTGGCTTGCTGACCCTACGAATCACGCCCGCATTCTTCAGTTTGTCCAGCTCGCGGCGGACGACCTCAAGCAGCAGGATGGGGTTCCTTCGAGGGACACTTAGCGAGAAAAGCACGCCATAAGGTTACAGCCAGGTGACGTACTCATCCTCAAGAGTGCCCAATCCATTGAAAAGCTTGGCATACAGCGTTGCTTTTGGAGTCTTGAGTTCGTCAAGAAATCTCACTACTTGGATGGCTTGGAGCGCTGGCAGTCCCAGAAGAGGCACAGTGAGAGATTGGATCACGTAGAGGCTGGCTGGGATGGACCACCTCTAAATTACAGTAGACGCTCATTAAACAGAACCTGAAGGCACCAAGAAAATGTGTTCCATAACAGAAGCTCTGTTTATCGAGAGATGATCAAGGTTGCAGTGTTCAGGTACAAAACCAATCATATTAGAGGCAGTTGTTCCATTTAAGAAATTTTCATTTACTGAGAGTCTACTGTAGGTAATTTTACACATTTAACAGAGGGGTATTGGTTTTTGGTGTAGTGTTGTGCAGTTGTAAACTTGCTATCCTCTATCGTTGCAATTTTCAGCAATTTGGTGAAAAAATGTGACACACTGAATTTAGACTAAAATGGGGCCTCTGTCCATGAAGTGCAACCAGTTGCAGTGGCAGCATTGTATGTACATGTATTGGGGCACTCAACTTAAGCTTTTTTCACCAGAGATGAAAAACAATGAAGAAGACAGTGCAGTCATAGCTAACAGCTGTAAATGAGGTATGCTTTACACCATGCCTTGAATGCAAATGGCAGATTTGCATGCAACGTAATATTCTTGCTGCACATTTCCTCATGGTTTTGAGCTCTGTAAATTGTTCCTGCCATATGGAGCCAAGGAAGTCAACAGGTTTTCTTACATGGAATGAATAATAAATATATTTCTTCTAAGTGAAGCAAGCAAGTATCCAACCTTTGCTATCTTGTGTCCATGTGCCAGGAAAATCGAGCACCACTGAAGGTGGTAGACCATCATAGCTGATGGGCTGTCGAGCGAAGCAGTTCCAACATGGTCCACAATGCACCATGGTTATTTTGGCCTGGCAGATTGGAAGGAGCCTGGGTCTGGTTGTCATTTGCCATTGTGTTGGTTCTCATGTTTGCAGGGCTTCCCCATGTATGACGACTACAGGCAGGCTGACGAAGAAACGGATCATGGCTCCAAGGAACCGTCCAAGTAGCCAAACCTCAGCTTGTGTGCGTGTGGGCACCTTGGGCCATAAATTGTTATACACCTGGATGACATCCTTTGTTTTAATGCATGTATAATGCATATATGCCCCAAATTGCAAGGTACTCAATGACTCTGCTACAGTTTATTGCACTTAGAAGCATATATTCATAACATGTGAACTGCACCTGTTAAAGGGGTGGTGCCACCAAATTTGTGGCTTGCACATTCTTTGCTGTAGGCGTTTCTATAGCTCCAGGAAGCATAATGCACGCACCATGATTCATGTATTCTCGCTAAATAATGTAATATCGCTTTTTGATGTGGAAACTTTCGGTTTCGGTTTCTGGGCGCCGAGGCTGGGCAGTGACATAGAAGTGTAGGAGGCTTGGTCACGTGACCACACAAGGCTGTGATGCACTTAGCCAGGAAGTGATCGAAACTCGGCGAGTAATGTAGCAACCGGTGCTTTGCCGGTAGTATAGTGAACTAGAATATTCTAGTTCACTACAGCCTGTACGTACGCTGCGGAGATGGCGGAGGTCACTCACGTCACTACACTTTCGTTGCCCCTTCTATAGAGCTACGTCAGAGTTGGTGCGCTAGCGATTGGTTTCAATCAGTGAATGGGCATTTAGGTACACTTTGGAAGTGAATTAATATATATTCTAAACGTTTGCTGTGTCCGACCCTTCGTGTGGAGTGTCCTTGCATACAGAGGAAACCCACAACAGGCTTGTTATAGCCTCGAAATTTGATGGCACCACCCCTTTAAGAAAAGTGGGCCAAAAAGTTGGTTCTCTTTGTCACTGTGCCATGCAGTCATGAGCTTGAAATCTTGCTAGCTCTGTGACATGGCTCAAGGCCGGATTTTTAGGCATTAAAAAAGCTCGTTTTAGGCGCCAAAAGTAGGCAGGAAAACAACGTTTTAGTCTTCGAAAATAGTAAACATAGGCACAACAAATTTTCACATAAATGCAAATAATTTCAAACGAAGACGTGCACGACCTCTGTCTACGACAGAAAAGCAAATGTAGCTTAAAATGGTTGAACACAGCCGTACAGTGCTTTGTCCCGCACGGTTCGCACTTCATCGTCTCTCCCGTGTTCTGCACGGTGAGTCGAGTGCCCACTGTCAAATCAACACACTCGTGAGTGTCTTTTCAGCATGACTGAGAAGGGCAGAGTGGGAGCA
This sequence comes from Rhipicephalus sanguineus, assembly GCF_013339695.2. Taxonomy (NCBI): domain Eukaryota; kingdom Metazoa; phylum Arthropoda; class Arachnida; order Ixodida; family Ixodidae; genus Rhipicephalus; species Rhipicephalus sanguineus. The sequence continues at coordinate 98,213,227 of NC_051185.1, read as the reverse complement.
GATAGCCAGATCACTGAAAGACAAGAAGGGAGCGATTCCTCCTATTGTCCGGTCGAATCTCATAGAGCTAATTTCTCCTCTGGCAGTGAACCATTGGTGTAGCCAGGGAGGGAAGGGGGTTTCAGGGGGTTCAACGCCCCCCCCCCTCCCCACAAACGCCCCCCCTCCCCCCTCCCCACAAACATTGCACTTTTGCATGTGTATATACACGTACACATACAAACACGCACAAACATACATAAGTATGGTTAACCCCCAACCCTTTCCGAAAAAATATTTCTGGCTACGCTACTGCAGTGAACACCTTACAAAGTAAATTACAACGAAACAAAAGCTGTGCACATCACTCTCCTTTCCGCTGACCCACGGTCTCGCATTCGCCAACCGCCCGTGCCATTTGAGTGCAACGGTGAATGCTCGCCGGCAGTGCTCCTAGCGGTTGAACCCAAACAGTTCTGAACAGTCAATGTTGCCCGGTAACCTGAATAACGGTCTCAAACTGCACTTTAAATCGAAACTTGAGGCTAAACAGTGTTCATATAAGAGCCAATTTAGAAAATAGCATTTATAGGCATTTGTGAGCATTTAGGCACGAACGCTGAAAATAGGCATTTATAGGCACTATAAAAACACTATAAAAGCCCTTCTTAACCTCTAATTCATGCTCATATATCAAAGTGGCGCAATAGGAACGTAAGGAACAAAATGGCATTCCTAAATCCGGTCTCTAGACATGACACCTCGACAATGTAAATTAAGGAAAAATAGGCTGGGTGTAAACCCTATGTCTGTAAGATGGGTACTGAACCTCACAGCTTCAGATTGTTTGGAAGAACTCACTCCCAGTGTGCAAGTAGGTCACCTTCTTGGTAGCAAATACAAAAGCCCTTTCTAACTTAAACCTGAAGGGGTTTAAATTCGTTTTATGAGCCCCAGTCATGGCTTCTTTCTCATGTCGCAGCCTTATCTGTAAAACTGTTGCATACACATGCTCGCATGTTCCACTTGTTAGAGGAATTTAACCACTTGCAGAGCCATCAATAGGTAGATAGCAAAAAGACAGATTCCCACAAATCATTGTGGTGTCTTCTGCATGACTTCCAATTTATGATGCCTTTGTATGACAACAGTGCCTTTGTATGGGCACTGTTGTCTGTGATAGTCATTCTCTGTGTTCCTCAGAAATTGCAGTCCATTTTCTCAAAATTACTGCACAGTGTGTTTCAGTGCTGTGCAGCTTAGCTGTATAATATGCAGTCACTGCTGGACAGTTGTGAAAGGCGTGAACGATCATCCCATTCTTTTCAAGCGGCATACATCTATGGATACCCAAGTATTGTCGCGTAGTGGAGAGTGTTTCTTGCACATGTTTGTGTAAATAAATATTGTTGCATGCCATAGTGTCACAAAGTATCACAACATCCAACGTAACGCATGTACATCTGTTTGCACGTTTGATTCTTGTGAATTATTTACTTTTGTGCTGCAGAGATCTCAGGTTCAGTTTAGCCAATTGAACAAGTAAAATAGTGTGACTGTGAAAGTGAAAGTCTCATAGTTTTCTGGTATTGCTTAACTTGAGAGTTTGTTCCCTCACAGCACTCAGACTTGTTTCCAGGTGCAAACACTGGGCATAACATACATTTTCTTTCAACTATTGCACTTCACG